>NC_143562.1:17169342-17472105 GCF_054136105.1 Typopeltis vanoorti | reverse complement strand
ATAATCACCTAGTATATTAGAATAGTGAAACAGTGCCAATTAACATATTATTATTTTACTCTTGTATTTATTTCCATTCTTCTCATGTATCATTCTCATTGATTATCGTTGAAATAATAAATAATTAACTTTATCCTTTTTAAAATTCATAGGCAATACGTTGAGTTCATTAACATATAAAATATAAGTTATATTAAAGGTTCTAGTAGGACTTTCAAGATACAATCTTTGCAAATAGGCACTTTGTTAAAACAAAACAAAAAACATACAAATACATTTCTAGAGACCTCACACACACACACACACACACACACACACACACACACACACACACACACACACACACTTGGTGACGTAACGAGCCCAGAAAAATACTCTAATGCATGGTGATAACAGTTATTACGCAAAAAGACAAGTCACGTCTTTTGGTCGGAAGTGGTCATCATTCTATTACAGGACTTCACTACAGCACAGAGAATCAGTAATCGCGTGCACGTGAAAGGAATGATGAACCACGCGCTATAAAATTCATGCAGCGTTTCGAGTAAATTACTCGGCTTCCCAATTTCGTATTAATAAATAATTTGAAGCCATTATGTAACTGGGGTAACCGTGCTCTATCTGCATTAGTGCTTTGAAAATATGCGATTTTTGCGTCGGTCAGCTGAGATTAAAGAAAGTATTTAGTGTGTGAACGATGTCAGATTGAACGGTGACACAACAGCAAATCTGTAATGGCTGATAATGTTTATTTCGCTTTGGCTTTATAAATAATTACCAAACGATGATTGTCCGCTTTGAATTTTATTATATAAATAAAATAAACTGCATCAAATATTTAATCACAACTGTGTTTATAATTTCGTGATTAAAGTAAAGTGAACTGGAACACGAATTAATAATTTGTGTTCATTTTGATTGCGAAATAATATGAAATAAATAATTCTTCACAATTATTTAATGCTAATGAATTAGCCAGTTTCATCTTTAGTTGTATAAAGTTCAGTTAATTTAGGTTTATATTTAAAGTGTAAATTAAAAAGACAAAAGAAAGTTTTATTTATCAGAAACTCAAAATGTTAAAAATATTTTTGCGAGTGTATTAACATTTTATATTTACATAACAATAGGAATTGAAATAATTATTTTAACAACACTTATTTGGGGTGCCCATAAATTTGCTTATAAAATGAAGAAAAATAAATATTAAAAATCTTTGCTGATAGATTATTATAAAAACAAAGTTATAATAATAATATCAACAAATTGTTGGTTTTTAAGAATAATTTTGCTATTAAATTTCTCTCTTTATTAGTGGTACTTCACCCTTTTAAAAAAAATTATATTATTCTCAGAAACACCGGAGGCTGGGACTTGCTGGTGTTGAGGTTTTTCTTTTTTTATGTTTTTTTAAAGAGCTTTTGTTGTTTTTGCCTTCCATAATTATGGCTGGTTTTCTTAACAAAACGTAGCTACAAAATATGGTGAGCAAGATAGCCAGTGAAACGGAGTACCAGCGTCCACACAACACCTTGATAGTTCACGGTGCCGATAGCCACCAGGGAGCAGAGAGGAAGTGGAAACAAGAACAAACAAACAAAAAAAAAAAAAAAAAGAAAAAGAAAATGCCGTATGCTGTATTTTCTTGTAGCTTAATAACATCTACGCTAATCCAAGTTTATGTGCATGTGTCGTGGGAAAGGCATCTGTTAAATACTTAATCGGAAAAATAAAATAAAAATAAAAACCAACAGAAAACAGGTTGACCGATTGGTGAAGAAATCTCACCAAACATCTGGAAGTCAGATTAAACAGGAAGGATAATCATAAAATATAATACAATTTCATGGTTGTTGAATGCTTTTAGATGGGTGTTGTACAATTCACACAAATATTGTTCAATAAAAGGTCCTTTTGTGTCCAAAAAAATGACAACTCCCACATCGCTGGACGTGATTTGAAAGTTGTATAGCACTATTTCCACATTAAATATTTCAAACGAGAGAAACATTCTTCCACGGGAAAATTCAGCAGCAATATTGAATAATTTTAGAGTCCAATGTTTTAAGTGTTTGGCTTATCTCAATTTCATCATAGAATCAGCTCAACCATCAACGTTTTGAAACCCCATATTTTCCCTTCTCTTATCCTGTGCCTTCATTTCCCGTAGATGTCCAAATTAACTCGGATAGAGCAATGAGGAAAGTGCAAAGGTCCGTAACCCCACACTTTGTGTCCAAAATATGTACTCTGTATAAAAGGTGGGTAGTCAACATACCTACGGTTCAGTTAGTTTGAATACGATCTGAAAACACAATAAGCTCTCAACACACACATATCTTAAGCCAAACACTGAGGGGGGGGGGGAATGGAGGACTACAGCACACTCGGTAATGCCCCACCCCTCTCTAAGCTTCCACTACTTTTGCGTGCTGCAGTGCTAAATAGGTTTTTTTCCTTACTTTTGGATAAGTCTAATTGTAGGCCTAACTGTCTAGAGGCGTTCCGCGTCATAAGAGGCTAAGAAAGCCCCGCCTGGGAACCGAATGAGTCATAAGAACATGTAACACGCGACTGGCCGAGAAATACGGAAGTGTGAGGGAAGAGACAATGAAATCTGTTGAACGTCACCAGAAAACTCAGGAAGTCTTATTGCACGCGACCATAGATCTTCCTTACCGATATTTTTGTCTTCTGTACTCATTGAGGAAAGTGTCTCCCGTGGCGTTCAAGGTGACTACACTTCCTTTCATCGTCTCCATCCGCCTCTTTTTCGGCAGATTTCAAAATTGTCGGAAAGATTAACAAAATCTGAGATTTAAAAAAAAAAAAAAAAAAAAAAAAAAAAAAACGATCATCCTCACGTTTTTTTTACTTTTTTAAAAAAAATATATATATAATTGAGAACAGACTTTTTTTTATATAAAAGAGGATGCTAATTGTTGTTTTCCGGTGGGAGGGTCAGGAGTGATCCCTGAATCCTGAGATTCATTAATCAAGATTCTCCAAAACGAGTATAAAGAGTATCCGAAACGATTCAGGGACTTTTAAGGAATCGGGGGAAATAATTGGGTAAGAGTACACCGCTCACATATTGTCGGGTTAAGATTAATCTCACGGTCTAATGATTATCGTAACAACTTATAGAGCAAAACTAAAAATCAGCTTGAACTAAACATTGGCTCTGATTGGATGCATATACAAAGCGATTGTATCAATGACCTTGCACGTGTTTAATAGTCAGCATGAATCACTGAAGTACGCATAGGGAAATTAAAAATATTATTATTATTATCGTTCAGTTTAGCAGTTCGTTAATTTTACTTAACAACTCGTTAAGTGTTTAAACTTGATTTAAATTTGATAGTAATTCATAACATCATTGGCCAGAAGGGTGAAGCAAGATGCTTTTATTCCCCGTTGTCTGATAGAGAGGATGAATTGAAGGAAAGCTTTATGAGCTGTGAGCTCGCCCTGGGGGTGGGGACACGGAGATTAGTCATTGTTGCAAGTATTCAGGATGGCTTTTGGCCTCTTGTATTTGAAGAGGTCAGTTTCATCATAGGTAGAATAGGAGTTCATGTCTTTCATCATCGGCCTTTGGAGTATAAAGATTGCTGAGGGTCAGCGGATAGTAATAGGGGAAAGTTAAGAAAGGTAGAGTAGGATAGTAGGAGGTAAAAAGAGGCCTCAGTCAACCTGTTTAGCTGTATAACCTAGAGGTTGTGCTAAAAGGTCTGTAAAACATGATCTCCTTACACCTGTTCTAAAAGAAAAACTTACAATTTACACTTCATTTTACCCGAAAAACATAACTTTAGATTAGATTAATCCAGGCGTCTGGAGACGTCATATTGTAACCCCTAAAAAAAGAAAACTTTTTGTTAAAATTTGGAACTTACATCATTCTTAAACTATACCTTACAACTGAAAAAAAAAAAAAACTGCAATAGCGGGATCCATATTGAGGTGGACTTTATCGTAGGTTCAATTTGATTTGATAGTAATCCATTTCAACCAACTTTTACTTATGTATTAAAATTATCTTTATTTTTATTAGGTGTATATTCAATATTATAAATATATACTTTATTATTTATTAATAAAATTAATTAATTTACTTATTTATTTTAATAATATACACATATATTTATTATATTTTTAATTATTAAAATTCATTTAGTAATTTAATGTTTTGTCTTTATTTATAGTTTTCGAAAATAGCAACGAAAAGCCAATTCGTAAGATGTCATCACTGGTCAACTGGACAACGCCCACGTGACGATGTCTCGCGTCGACGCTCAACACTTGAGAAAAAAAAAATTAAAAAAAACACACCAATAAACTCTTGGATATCAGTAAGGAAAGAGAGAAGGCGAAAGGAGTTATCTTCGTAAATAAAGTTTAACGACCCAGTTCCGCTCCACTGCTGACAACACTCACCCCCCCCCCTTTGCTGTATATATAGACCGTGTTCAAAACAAGGGTAGGCTATTGGTGTACGTAGAAAAATTCTCCCACCACAGTAATCTAACAAAATAAAAACTTGCACACTGCATACTAACAAACAAACAAAAAAGTAATTATTCTATTCACGTGTCCAATATCCCGTAATTAATCTTTTTTCTTTATTTTGTAATGTCGACAGACAGCATCCTCAACAAGGAGATTTTAAGGGTTTAACTTCCTGGTGATCGATATTTATGTATCCCCCCCACCAAGACCAATGTGACTTGGTAACCAATACAAACCTACAAGTTTGAATGTTTCCATTGATTACAATATGTGTGTCTGTTTCATTTTTCACTTGTGGTTGTACATCATGTTAAGGGTCGTAAAACTTTTGCTTTATCCCTCCCCCGTTTTTACATCTGATATTACTTAGAGGTCAATGGTAAAAGTCATCCAACAGAAGGCTCACTGGATAATTAAATCCCAGAACGTGATTCCCAGACAAAGAGACTGAACTAGAAATCGAGGCCCAACTACTAGATCGTTTGTCAGAAACATTTGTATTTACAAGATGCTGTGTTCGTTTTGAGGTTGTTAATTAAACATGAACATCAACAATTAATTCTTTTCTTTTAGTACCACCTGTTGGTGTTGCTAAACGAAATAAAGCAAAGATAAAAATTAAAAAAGGTTAAATTTGTTCAAGACGACACTGCCTGTGGGCATACGTTATCAATGGACTCTAAATACGAATGTAATTATTGCAGCTGTATATGCAGAGGAACCACCTTAGATTTATTTAAATATGTAAGTTTGCACTTCTGAATGATATGCTAATATCGTATTTTCTTGGAAGTTAAAAAAGAAAGAAAAATAAATACGATAAAACTGCATGTAGGTGATTGACCACCATGTGTTGTTTGTTAGAGGGGTTGTCTAAATGTGCTATGGTTCCATTAAAACGTCAAATACATTTATAAACAAAATATCAACAATATCAGATAGGTGCACTGATTTTTATAGGAAAAGAGAACGATTTAAAATCTCAGAAAACACTAATACGGTATACGCCAATATCAATGAGTTGGGTTATATGAGAAGACTTGATTATGTCTTGCATGTTGAATATATGGCGTTTGATTCAATGTTAATAGATACATTTGTTAAAGCTGTTCAACAGTAACATTAAAAAATATTAAATTACTAAGTCGACAGCTTAATAAAATAAAAAGGAAAAAACCCTAACGAAACATCTAAAGTGGTTGTTTACACTTTAAATTTGTTTAACGTGTTTATGTTGTTTACACATCATACCAAATATTGACAATTTATGTGGTTCGATACGAGCTCATATTTTTTTACAGACTTGTGTATTTACTGAGTGATTATTTTTTTTTATTAAATTGATTTATTTCTAGAACAGTAACATTACTGTTATTTGTAATATTATGTAGCATATTTTCTTGATTAAAATATTTTGCACTTGACTGTTCGTTCTCATAATTCCCTTTTCGATGATTTCATATAAATTTTCAAAGCAAAAAAGAAATAAGTTGATGTATGGGGATTCCGTAATCTCAAAAAGTTTAAAAAAAATTGGATTACACTATTTGCTATCCACTATACTAGTTTTTTTTTTTTTTTTTTGTCGATTGCTTGTGTTCTCTGGCCGATTTGCCTGTTTGCGGAAGACGAAATATCCATTGCTATATTTGAAAGTATTATTATAATTTAGTACAAAGAACCATTACAAACGAAGAAGTTATTTAAAAGGCTTTGATTTTTTTAATTGCTAACTACACTTCTAACTTTGGTTAATTTTTATTACTAAGCAAAGCCGTCCTGGTTGGCCGAGTGGTTAGCGTATCCGCTCTACCACCAACAGGGCGCGGGTTCGAGTCCCGTCATAGATATGAATATTTCTGACTGTCTTCGGGTGGGAGATGAATTTTATTGCCCGATGTGAGACCACATCTGTTTTTCTCGGGGAAAAAGGTGATTTTTTGAAATCAGGCAAACTGGTCTCGTGAACACACAGATCTACAGACATAAATAATTGCTCTTAGGGGATTAATACTTACCCTTATAGTGAGTACAGGAGTGGCGCGCCAACTGCATTAATTCAATATGACCTCTAAAGGGAAGACTCATGCAAAGAAGGACTCTTCGAGGGTCCTCCTTCGTGGAACCCTTGAAAGATGTAATTCCATGGTACTTATAATTTTGAAGGAGGATCTTGGATGATGTAAATTTTCTCTCTTAATGATCATGCACCCAAGACTCAATCACAATCTCTTCTGGAGACATTTAAAACGCTCGCTACGCGTCATGAAATAGAACCTGATCCTCACATTTTTCTTGTCAGGCCCGTACTCAGCTTCCAGAAATGACCCCAAGTTCTTTTTCATTTCCCATGAGCTGCAGCGTCCGCCTCCTTTAATCTTATACTTTGAAAGCCACACTCCTTCAGCCTATCTTCATGTGCAAAGTACTACAAATCAGATATGATTTCGATTATCCGGCGATGGACATTTACCACTGCTCCATGGAAATCAGGTGACCATATATAAACATCGTTATCCAGATATGGTCTTATAAAGCCTTGTAAAGTCAGAGATAACTTCCTTATTTTTAAAAGTTAAGAGTTCTCTTGAGCATTGCAATGTAATATGTTCCCACCTTAACAATATGTGTACTCTAACTCACATATACCATCAATCTTATGTCTTTGCCTTCATCATCCGCTAGCAGCAGTTTCTATTAATGTAATACTTCTTCATTATCTCTCAGCCAAAATATGGTAAAAATAATATATTATAAATAAATCGAAATTTATATAAACTTATGAGAAATAATATTTTCTTTGTATGCTGTCCTGTCAATAAATTAGTTTTGATAAAAAGAATAAAAATCCCACTGGAAATAGCTGACTAATAAACTGATACTAATTCACATTTCTTCAAGTTCGCCAACAAGGATACTGTATCAGATGTCCTGTATGAACTAACCAACGTTGTATCATCTGCCTATAATTGAATATTTTCTTCCCATGTCATCCCTAACGTCATTAATATGCAATCAAACAGGAATATTCAAAGAATAGAACTCTTGGTACTTCACTCATTATCGCTTTTTGATGCCTGTCGGATAACCATGATAAAATAAAACCTACTTGTAACAAATTCAGGCTGTTCACTTATAAGATCAAATGGCTTGCTACGAATGTATACTTTTACCAAAATGATAAGTTAAGTCACATATTTCCAGTGGAATTTTTATTCTTTTTATCGAAACTAATTTATTAAAATATTAAGAATTCTTTTGTATTTAATATATAATTTAAAGAAATTTAAAAGTATAATGTATTTAAAGAAAAATGTTTATTATTTTTAAGGACAGTATACAAAGGAAATATTATTTCTCATACGTTTATATAAGTTTCGATTTAAACTCGCAATAGAAAATAATCAAATATATTATTTTTTAAAAAGCGATCTAAAAATCTTTAAAAAACTTGAAAAAAGGTGGTGAGATCTTTCTGAGCAATAAATACAAAATGTTATATTCAGGCAATGACAATCAAGGAAAAGAAGGGGTAGCCATAGTATTCAACACTAAATACGAGGCTAATCTTCTTGAATGGCAAGCAGTCTCAAGTAGAGTGCTGTGGGCAAATATCAGAATGGGGAACTGGACAATGAGACTTATTTGTGCCTATGGTCCCACAGAAGGTTCTCCTCCACTTCTACCTTAGTAGAAGTGGAGGAATTTTTTGAGACTTTAGAGAAAACAATTAACACAACGAAAAAGGAAAAGTTGGTCCTTGTTGAGGATCTAAATAGCAGAGTAGGAAATTATTGTCAGACATACAAAAATATTGTGAGAAAAATTGGAGAAAAGAGCAAAGCTAATAATAATGGCAAATACTTGTTGGATTTCTGCTCAGGACATGGACTGGTTATTACTAACACCATGTTCCAACAGAAAAATGTGCACAAATTCACATGGAGAGAAGAGGCAAGGAATAGGAAAAGTCTCATTGACTATGTTATTGCTGATAGTGATGTTTTCTCCCTGGTGCAGGACACCAGAGTGTACGGAGGATTTGAAATTGTAAGTGATCCCTATTTAGTCTTGAGCAGGAAAAAACTGAATTTCATATTGAAAATAATAACATGTAAGAAAGTTTTAAAGCGAATAAAAGTTGAGCAGCTCTCAGATGTGAACTGTAGACTAAAATACACAAAGATTATTGAAGAAAAAAGGAAAGAGTTTGAGAACAGGAACCAAACCTTGGAGATTCAGTGGCAAGCCCTGAATAAAACCCTGATTGATTCAGCCAGAGAGGTCTGCTGCAAGGATAGAAAAATCAGAACTCCCTGGTGGACACAGGAAGTTAAAGAGGCAGTGAAAGAAAAGAAGAAAGGACATCAAAAGTTCCTGGCAAATAAGTCAGCTTGTGCTCTTAGAGAATACAGAGACAAATGTAAGAAAGCTAAAGACTGTGTAAAACTGGCTAAACAGAAAGTCATGGGAGGACTTTGGCAAGAATATAGAAAATAAATATCAAGACGGTGGTAAGATATTCTGGAGGTTGTTGACAAAGCTCATAAATGGCGGAAAGAATGCTGTAAAAGGAATTAGAATGATAAAGGTGACATGAAAACAGGGGAAAGAGATATCATTGTAGTATGGGTGACACTAGTGACAAGATCAAGATCAAGGTAAGATAAGGAAACGTGACGTCATTGGTTGATAAGAAGATGACGTCATTGTGGGCGTGACGTCATGAGACGAATGTTATGAATTTCCCTGGGGGCATATGTGCCAGTGACGTCACGTTGTTTGTTTTGTTCGCCTATGGAATTATGGGTGATGATAGAGATAAGGATTCGTGTTGTGATTGGTTGGGCACTAGTGACAAGATCAAGATTAAGATAATATAAGGAATCGTGATGTGAATGTTTGTTGTTATCAGATGAAGATAAGTGACATCATTTGCTACTTGTAAATAAGTAACATCATTTGTTAGTTGTAAATAAGTGACGTTGTTGTTTTGAATGGAAAGGGATATATATTAGTGTATAAGGAATCGTGTCGTGATTGGTGGGACACTTCTTACCAGATCAAGATCAAGATAAGATAAGGAATCGTGACGTGGATGTTTGTTATTAAAGAGTTTGGAATGTTTGGAATTTCGCTGGGGCCCTCGTCTGTCGGGGACATCGCATGGTGTTTTGGTTTGGCTATGGAATTGTGGGCGATGTTTTGGAGATAAGATATCTTGGAATTTTCCCAGGGTGACACACATCCGTCATTGTCGTCATGTTTTGTTTGGTTGTCTACAGATGGGTGTACTAATTTCCAATACATTATGGGGTATTTCTTTCCTGTTAAAGGGTGGGAATTCTTAGAGTAGAGTAGAGTCGTGATGGCGAAAGTGTTTAGGATTTTCTGAATAATTTAATTATATATACTAATGTCACTCAATCATACAGCTTTTTTTTCTTCTATAGATGGCTGTACTAATTTTCCAATACATTTTGGGGTATTTCTTTCCTGTTAAAGGGTGAGAATTCTTAGAGCAAATCGTGATGGCGGCAGTGTATTTTGAACTTTTCTGAATAATTTAATTATATACTGGTGTCCCTCAAACACACACTTTTTTTTCCATAGCATATCTGTATTTTCTTCTACATTCATATTCTAATTCAAATTCATATTTTATTCATAATTCATCCGAATATTTTGATTTATCTAAAATTGAGATCTTAAACTTCAATAAATAAACAAATCGTGTGTGAATTCACGGCGATTTCGAAAGTGATCTTACTTAAACATACATAACACATCATGTTGTTTTTTTAAGTTTACCTATTTATTTCACAGATATTATTTACAACAATATGCAGAAATAGGAATTTACAGATATCACGAATGCATAAAATGTATTCAGTATTAGAATTACGCTTACCGAAACACGAGCATTGATTATTGAAATTACAATTATCAATTGTTATGTTTAAGTTTAAAAAAATTAACTTACATTTCTTTCCAGAATGGGAACATCTTGATATTATGCTTTTCTGAATAATTTAATTATATGCTTATAGGCCTGGACAGAAGAATTTCCGATGATTGGAGTAGAGCTCTCATAGTACCCATATATAAAAAGGGAAATAAAACTGATTGTGAGAATTACAGAGGTATTTCCCTATTGAGTGTTCCTGGCAAGATATACGCAAGTATACTTGAGAAACAGTTGAGAAGGATTGCGGAATGGAAGCCTGGTGAAGAACAAGCTGGATTCAGGCCAAATAGAGGCTATTTGATCAGATCTTCACTTTACAACAAATAGTTGAGAAATCATGGGAATATAAGAAGGATCTGTATTTAAGTTTTGTAGATCAGGAAAAGGCATATAACAAGGTACCAAGAGAGAAGATATTCAAAATGCTACAGTTATATGGTGTCAATGGCGGATTATATCAAGCAATACTTAGTCTTTATTTGAGTTATAAGTCGGCAGTTAGAATTGAAGGAAGTACAGGAAGATGGTTTAATGTGAAATCTGGTGTGAGACAAGGATGTACATTATCCCCTCTGTTATTCATTATCTATATGGATCACATTATGAAGGAAAGTGGTATTAAACATGATATCAAAATTGGAGATGTTAATGTCAGCTCTTTGCTTTATCCGGATGCTGTTATACTTCTAAATAAATCCACTAGAAGTCTGCGAGATTCTCTGACTAAATTGAATAACTGTTGTAATAGATATGGTATGAAGGTTAGAATAAAAAGACAAAGACAATGAAAATAGGCAGAATCATTGAAAATATTAACTGCATTGTGAATGGGGAACCTGTGGAACAAGTAAAACATTTCAGCTACTTAGGCACGATTTTTAGTGAAGATGGTAAATTAAATATGGAAATAGACAACAGAATCAACAAAGCTGGCATGGTGGGGAGTCAATTGAATAAATTCATATGGAATAAGAGAGAAATTAGGCGGAACACTAAATTAGCTGTATTCAAGACAGTGTTCAAACCAGTTTTAACTTATGGATCTGAGAGCTGGGTCAGAAGTAAAACACTTGACCGAAGACTTGAGACCGCAGATATGAGAGGCCTGAGAAAGATTAGAGGCGTGAACAGATGGCATCAATGGCAATATCATACTGAAAACGAGGATATTAGGAAAGAACTCAATATTGTCAGCATCAAGAAATGCGTTAGCAGAGCTAATCTCAGGTGGTATGGTCACTTAAACAGAATGGGCGAAGAAAGATTAGCAAAACAAGTGTTCTCTGCCAGGTTGGCAGGAAAACGACCCAGAGGAAGACCAAGATATAGGTAGATTGATACAATAAAAAGTGTCTTAGAAGATAGAAATATAAGACTTGTTAATATTGGAGTCTTGAGAAGTAACAGACTGATTTGGAGGAAAATTGTAGATAGGAAGTTAGTAACGATGTAAATTTTTCATGTAGTACTATCATATCCTGTAAACCCCTTCAGGGCACATGGCAGGAATTTGATGATGAAGATGAAAAAACAGCATAGTATTCTTGAAAGAAATTTTGAAAACAATTTCAAATAGGAACAATATACGAAGTTATAATCTCAGATTTAGTAACGTTTGCAAGTTATTTCATCAATCTGGATATGTGTTGATGCTTTTTAATATACTAATTCATTGATTTGAATATTTCGTGATCACTTAATTCATAACTAAAAATGTAGTAATCGGTATTACCACTGCGCACAAATTTACCTTCAAATCTGGTCGAACATCTCTTCAAACTCGAATTATATATGGAGGATACTGGATTAATTAACTAAGCCATATACGATCGTGCAAGACAGCAAAGAAAAATGAAACCGACTTTCATTTTAAAAGTTGATTACTTTTAAGAGACTTTGTTTGGTGGTTACAAACTTCTACAAAATATTCAATAGAAACTGATACAAATTTTCATTCTAACGAATGAAAATTGGTTCTCTGGTTGCCAATATCTTCTTAAATGTTAATTGTGAAGTATACGTAGCGTTATAGGAATTACGTTTTATGTTTTAATCTTATTTATTTATTTATTTATTTTATATTATGAAATTCACTAGAGGTCCGAGAATCTTTAACGAACATCAGTGCAGTGTGTGTGGGGTGCAGATGAGGATTGAGAACGAACTTTATTGACAGTTTTCTTGAAAAGTTGCGGTTGTAGTTGTTTCAGAATTCTTCATGTGGAAGACGGTTTCAGAGAACGATAGGTGGAATAAAATAGAAAGAGAAACAGGTTAGGCGTATTTGTAGTTGCACTGTAAAGAGATGTTTGGCATCGGATGCTCTTGCTTTAACAAGTCCAAGAGAAAGTAAAGGAATGATGAATATATGTTAAGGATACCAAAAAATTTTATACCTTGTTTTAATCCTTTTCCCAAGAAGGAAAACAATGTTTTGCGCGTGAAATATATTCACGATCTGAGCTACTTGTATAGAGAAGAAGCTAATGACTTTAAATCATTTGCCTTAGTATGAATCCCATAATGCAAAGCACACTCCCTTTGGGACGTGTATAATGCAATGCATAATGGAAAGGTCCACTACCCAGACTGGTTTCGACCTTTATTGAGGTCTCATCAGTGGGAACCAGACGCGGGAGAGATACCAAGGTTGAAGTAATGCAGAAGTCATATAAATCTCATATACAAGTAGACGTGAACATATTTCACCCGCAAAACATTGTTTTGCTTCCTTGGGAAAAGGATATAAACCAAGTATATAATTTCTTAGTATCTTTAGCTATAATAAACCCAAAGTAAAAAACTCTCAACCTATGTGTGTGTGTGTGTGTGTGTGTGTGTGTGTGTGTGTGTGTGTGTGTGTGTGTGTGTGTGTGTGTGTGTGTGTGTGTGTGTGTGTGTGTGTGTGTGTGTGTGTGTGTGAACGAGAGAATCAGAAACAGCCTTGCCCAGGCGGTAATCGATCCCGCAGCCCATACGCTAATGCTAGAACCCTGTCTAGGATGGAAAAACCTTTAAAATAATTGTTCGTTTGAAAGTAAGTGAGCTGGTCTCAAAAGGGAGAGAGGTTTCTCTGCAGAAGTTACACAACTAATAAACACCGCTCTTCTGCAGATGGAAAAGTTAGCAACAGATATATCATTGAACATGAAGGAAAATGAGAATTCCTCTTAGAAAATACGTATTTACTGTCCAGTACCATGATGTAGTACTTTGGCTTGCTTGAAGTTCAATTTGTAATCTCATAAATTGAGTGATCCTAACCATTTTCAATAGGTGAATGGCTTCAAATCGCTGCTCTTTCTAGATTCTTTAAAAATGGAGCTCTTTTTATTACCTTCACGATTTCCAGAAGTAGACCTCTTCCTTTGGATAGATAGGACATCAAAGTACACGCTTTTTGTAATCATCTGTTGATTTTTAATGTGAATCTCATCAATGAAAATTGATAAACCTATTGCATCTTTAATACCTTGAGCTGACTAACGATTAGATAATCCATAATTTAGGAACTATGCCCTAAACCTAAGCCTTAAATTAAGACTAAGGAATGAATTTTTCCAATTTGCTTCGGGCCTTTAACATGCTGGTCGACAATGAAAATCTGCTTCCATCTAAATAATTTTACAAAACATCGTTGGCTATCCACTTGGCCAACCAACCAAAATAAATAAAAATAAGAACAGCTAAACATTACAATAACAAACGATTACAGGGATGCAACTGCACACGTCGTCCTTATCCTTATAAGGACTGGCTTAAAGAGGCGAAGCAAGAATGCTTTTCATCTTCCCCGTTATTTGTAGAGGACAGTGTAGGGATAAGGTGTTATTGAGCTATTAAATCTCTGATCATGGCAGGAGGGTAACAGCAATAGCCTAGCCTCAGTTAGAACTTCATTGGCTACCGCATTGCCATTCATTACCCTCCAAGGGTCAATTCCATTCACACACGTCGTATAAATAATGGACTTATATCAAATCTAATACACCAAATAAAAATATAAATATTTGAATAAATATTTGAAATCCAATAATACTCCATTATGTACACACGTCGTATATAGAGTCCTTATAAGGACTGGCTTAAAGGGGCGAAGCAAGAATGCTTTTCATATTCCCCGTTATCTGTAGAGGACAGTGTAAGGATAAGGTGTTATTGAGCTATTAAAGCTCTGATCATGGCAGGAGGGTAACAGCAATAGCCAAGCCTCAGTTAGAACTTCATTGGCTATAGCATTGCCATCCATTACCCTCCAAGGGTCTAATCTTCCCTCTCACACGTCGTATAAATATAATGGAGTATTATTGGATTTCAAATATTTATATTTTTATTTGGTGTATTAGATTTGATATAAGTAATAGAATAATCAATCTTTAAAATAATTAAAATCTGATAAAATTACTTTTTAGTTTAATATATATATATTAATTTTAAACGAATTCTCTTGAATACTTCTGTAGATACTGTGGGGGTTAACAAACTCTGTTTGAAAACACTAAATTGGGATGCGAATTTTTATATGTTAAACAGAACAAACACTCGTAGAATAATGAAACGAGAGAGAGCCTTAACCCCCAAGGAGTATACAAAAATCACAAAAATAAAAAATCAAAGTTCTTCATTTAACTAGGAGGGGGTCGTTTCCATATTATTCTCCAAAGCATTATTGCATGCATCTCACACGTTATCGGAACAGAGACCCAAACGTGTTGTAGCTACAGGCTACTCACCTGGAGAGGATATTCTGACGCTGTGCTAGTAGGAACTGATAAGACGCCTAATGTGGTTTCATTCATATAATTAGTATTCGAAACTTTCCAATTAGATTGAAACATTGACAAAATGAGCTAGCTAATAAGGTAATAATAATATTTACTTATTTTGATCTTGAATACACTTAATTGAAGAAAAAGCTACCTTTGTAGACTTCGTGAGAAATATCTATAAAATCCTAATATGTTTTTTTATTATTTATTTATTTCTTAGTCTACGGGTGTTGTTGTATCCCTTTTTTAAGCTATTAAAACTAAACAGCTGTCACAAGGGAGCTTGGATTGAATTATAAGAACTAGTATCATCTTGAAAACATGACATTGTAATTAAAATTCTGTGATCACCCAGTCAACGAACCCATTTGACAACTTATACTAAATTTAGAAAAACAAATTCTACCATGGGTTCATGTCCGGAAAAAGTCATTGTGCTGTTTTTAAAATAACAGGTGAATGAATATTGGAGAAACAATGACCCAATGAGGAGACTATTCTGCTAGTGATATGATAAGCCGCTCCCTCTGGTGGTAGTGGTCATTATAAAATAGCAATATCAGACAAGGATATTTTTTTTTAATAAAAATTTCGAAACTTTTCAAATTTCCTTTTATTTGGCTATAAAAAGATAATGGATCATTAATATCCTCATTAAATTAGCCAAATGTACGCCTTTCTGAATCTGAATAAATATTGGTGAAACAATGACCTAAAGACAAGAATAATCTGCTAGTGATATGATAAGCCGCTCCCTCTAGTGGTGATCATAAAATAGCAATATCTAATAACGATATTATTATTCAGAATATATAATAAGATACTTGTATTCTCATAATCTCTTGTCAAATTACGAAACTTTCATATTTTCTACATAGATTCAGCTTTGAAATAATGTAGAATCTTTAATATTCCCTATTTGGCTATAAAAGATGATGAATCGTTAATATTCCCATTAATGTTGTTTAATTTGTCAAATTTAAGCCTTTCTAGCTTAAATGTGAAAATTATGTATACTAAATATTAATCATCCCAACTTTAGACTTTCATTTATTAATTTAGGTACATTTTATTTTCTGATTTTGAAACTGTTCCTTTAATTTTTATTTTGAAATTTATTTATTGGGGAAAGAAAAAAAATGAACATTAAATAAATAAATAAATATTTTATTAACAGAACCAAAACTTTATAGTTTTGGTTCTATTAATTTTAAAAAAGAAATTACATATTCAAGTGCATACAATAAAACTATGCTGGAAAAAAAAATATAAAAAAAAATATCAAGATATGGTGAAATAATCACCATATCTCTTAGTTTTATTTTCATTTATATAAAGATAAATCTATTTATATAAATATATAAAGCAAGATATATCATTTATAATCGAAAGCAATGCATTTTTTTTTAAACCCAACTTTTAAAATGAGAATCATCTGTTGTCCAGTCCGAGACTCCTACACGAAGGATATCACGAAGTCCTGGGGAAGGCAATGAATCTTTTAAATTAGAAACATAATGGCATTAACACGTTATAAAAAAAATCGAAAACTACTGAATACATTAAAGATTCAACTACACGTTCATTATTTGATTTTATAATATGATTTTATTTGATTCTATATAATTTATTATAATAACTATTATTATATTATATGTGTTAGTATTATTATATTATATTTATATTATTCTAATAATATTATTATATTATATTATATGTATTAGTATTATTATATTATATTTATATTATTCTATTATTCTAATAATAGTATTATATTCTATGTATCTGGAATTTTGAGAGCAAAATTGTTTCAGAATATTTTTTTTTTTTTAATTTGTGAAGCGATACATATGAAACTCAATATTTTATGAGAGAGGGTTAGATACTGTTCCCTCATAAAAATTTTCATATTAAAGTCCTTATAAGGACTGGCTTAAAGGGGCGAAGCAAGAATGCTTTTCATCTTCCCCGTTATCTGTAGAAGACAGTGCAGGGATAAGGTGTATTGAGCAATTAAAGCTCTGATCATGGCAGGAGGGTAACAGCAATAGCCGAGCCTCAGTTAGAACTTCATTGGCTACAGCATTGCCATCCATTACCCTCCAAGGGTATTAATCATTAATCACCGCATCTCATCACGGTCGATTAATCATATAATCATATTTCCCACCATCCTTATAAGGACTGGCTTAAAGGGGCGAAGCAAGAATGCTTTTCATCTTCCCCGTTATCTGTAGAGGACAGTGCAGGGATAAGGTGTATTGAGCAATTAAAGCTCTGATCATGGCAGGAGGGTAACAGCAATAGCCGAGCCTCAGTTAGAACTTCATTGGCTACAGCATTGCCATCCATTACCCTCCAAGAGTATTGGATTGAATGAATCAATCACCGACTATGTAAGTAAAGGTGAAAACTCAAAAATACGGACGATCTCTAGGCCACTCCATAGTGGGCGAAAGACCGTCCTAATCTCAGCGTTGGTTCCACTCAGTGACGGGCTCCCCGACCACTGAGCAGAACCGCTCATATTCCGAGGAAAATAATTCACCGGCAAGTACCCCTCAGCGGGCCGTGCCGGAGAACACTTTTCCCGGAGACTCAAAGTGCTCC
Organism: Typopeltis vanoorti; assembly: GCF_054136105.1. NCBI lineage: Eukaryota > Metazoa > Arthropoda > Arachnida > Uropygi > Thelyphonidae > Typopeltis > Typopeltis vanoorti. The sequence continues at coordinate 17,454,243 of NC_143562.1, read as the reverse complement.
CTTAGGGCAAAACCTAAGCGAGCGAACTCAACCCAGGATAACAGCAACAGCCAAACCTCAGTTAAACTTCATTGGTTCAGCATTGCCATCCGCTACCCTATATGGGCATCTCATATAAAATCAATCACCGACTATGTAAGTAAAGGTGAAATCTCAAAAATACGGACGATCTCTAGGCCACTCCATAGTGGGCGAAAGACCGTCCTAATCTCAGCGTTGGTTCCACTCAGTGACGGGGTCCCCGACCACTGAGCAGAACCGCTCATATTCCGAGGAAAATAATCCACCGGAAAGTACCCCTCAGCGGGCTGTGCCGGAGAACACTTTCCCCGGAGACTCAAAATGCTCCCTTAAGGCAAAAACCTTAAGAGAGCGAACTCAAAAACTCGTCGCCCAAGGGGGTAACAGCAACAGCCTAACTTCAGTTAAACTTCATTGGTACAGCATTGCATTGTTGCCATCCGTTACCCCCAAGGGCATTAATGAACCAATCACCGCATCTCACGGTCGATTGATTTTTTTTATCCTCCCATTTCATTTTCTTTTCCCACCGTCCTTATAAGGACTGGCTTAAATGGGCGAAGCAAGAATGCTTTTTATCTTCCCCGTTATCTGTAGAGGACAGTGTAGGGATAAGGTGTTATTGAGCTATTAAAGCTCTGATCATGGCAGGAGGGTAACAGCAAAAGCCGAGCCTCAGTTAGAACTTCATTGGCTACAGCATTGCCATCCATTACCCTCCAAGGGTGTTGGATTGAATGAATCAATCGACTATGTAAGTAAAGGTTCGATCTCAAAAATATCGGACGATCTCTAGGCCACTCGTTCGTGGGCGAAAGACCGTCCAAATCTCAGCGTTGGTTCTACTCAGTGAAACTCGATTACCGAGCAGAACCGCTCAAATTCCGAGGAAAATAATTCACCGACAAAGCCCCTCAGCGGGCCGTGCCGGAGAACACCTTCCCCGGAGACTCAAAGTGCTCCCTTAAGGCAAAAACCCTAAGAGAGCGAACTCAAAAACTCGTCGCCCAAGGGGATAAGAGCAACAGCCGAACCTCAGTTAAACTTCATTGGTACAGCTTTGCGTTGCTATCCATCACCCCCAAGGACATTAATGAATCAATCACCGCATCTCACGGTCGATTGATCCACCCTTTTCCCACCGTCAATTTAATGTTGGTTTCTTATAAGGTTACTCTTCAAAAAATAAAAGGGTGTGGGACGGTAGTAATACCGTATAAATACGCTAACTCTTCACAAGTGATATAACTTCTATCTCTGCAAAATTTCATAAATAACTGAGGTGAAGACATGTAATTGTAATTACATGTAAGTGTAATTAAATATAAACAAAGAAAGCTTAAAGTGATATTTCCATATGTTGCTACAGTGTGAAAAAATTGTCAAGTAGCATTTTTTTTTTGTTTCTTAGGATAGTTGTGTAAACGTAGAAAATAAACCGAGGTTGTCATGTCTTAAAGGTATTCTCTAAGAATTTAGTAATACTGTAAATAACATGCCTTATACAACAGCAATAGTTATTGGGCTATGATCAAGTCACTAAAATTTGACCATGGCCTCAAATTATCCGGAAGTTGCAACAGAAATTGGTCTAGTTTCAGTGATCGGATTTTTTTTTTTTTTTTTTTTTTTGTATATGGTGGGGGGGGGGGTGCGCGCACACTATAAAATAAGTTGTACACATGTAAATATAGCAGTTATACAATAATTTTTGCACATATAAATGTAAGAATTATATAATAGTTTGTGCATATAAATGTGAGGTTTATATAATAACATGTGCACATATAAATGTAAGACTTATACAATAACTTAAGCACATATAAATATCCTTACCAAGTCAGACACGATAATTAAAATATCGTGGGAAAGAAAAGTATGCAAATTTTAGCCCTTAACTAAAACATTTTAAAAACTCAAAACCCGGTAGTACATAGATTCTACGTAGATCAACAACATTTAGATCCTTATTCACATGTCTCTTACTTTTACTTTGTTTATTTGCTTCACAGGTAAAACAACTAAGGAAAGATGCCGATAAAGTTGTTTCCTGCTAACAATGAGGAAAATTCCATAGTTTAATTGAAATTCTGGTAGGGTGCGCTGCGTTAAATTATAGATAAGCTGCACTCTAAAGAATGAAAGATATTCGAAAAATAATTTTCTGCATCATTACCAGCCGATACGTAGTGGCCGCTCTGGTTCGTTATTGAGAAACTAACTAGAAAGTATCTGAGGAGTTGGGGGAGGGGGAATGAATGAAGTGATGGATGTCTCCGCGTCAAGAAGCTGGGTACCGCACTAATTAAATTTCCATATCAGAACTCCATCGGCATTTCTTCTTCTTTTTCCCCCTCCTACTGTTTTCAAGGTACACAATTAAAAATTCCTCAAAGCGATTTTGTAAATGTATTCAAATGTCTTCCGACGTTTGACCCACCCGAAGGCTGTCATTGTGGGGTCAGACTGCTCCCTTTTAGCCTTTGAATGAATAATTAAACACTTCTAGATTTTCTTATTTTTTTTTTATTTTTTATCAGTACATCACGGATTACGCATACGAGTATTTCTACAATAGAAATAAAGATTTATAATATGTTATTTATAATTAGCTACATATAATATAATATTATATGTAGCTAAATTTAAAAGTTACTTTTTTTTTATTGTAAAGTAACATTATATTTTTATTTCTATGGTTTAGATCGGATTTATACCAGTTTTTACCGATTAAAAGTTTTATTTTTTCGATTGGTTTCTGAAGTTAAAATGTTACATGTTCAAATGAGTTGATGGCGTAAATACAATTAATTTAATGTTAATTTGTTTCTTTTATTATAGTTTAGGGTGCATTCTCAGATTTTTCCTCATTATCACCATCGAATTTCTGATGTGTACCCTCAAGATATGTGCAGGATGCTATAAAAAATTTACTGCTTGAAATTTACTGCTTGAAATTTACTGCTTGATGCTACATGAAAACTTTACCTAACTTCCTATTCACAGTTCCCTTTCAAATTAGTCTGTTAGAACTCCAATATTGTCAGATCGTATGTTCCAGTCTTCTAAAACGCCTCTTACTGTATCAATCCACCTACATCTTGATCTTCATCTTGGTCGTTTTCCTGCCATCTTGGCATCAAACACTTGTTTTGCTAATCTTTTCTCTCCCATTCTGTTTAAGTGTCCATACCACCTGAGATTAGCTTTACTAACACATTCCTGGATGCTGACAATGGCATGTTCCTTTCTAATATCTTAATTTTTTAATACGATTCCAAGAGGAGAATCGTATTTTTTACTACTATTCTACTCCTGGTGACATCTGTTCACTTCTCCCATTTTTCTCTGAACTTTCTTGGTGATCTCGTCTTTCATTTCTCCGTAATTTAAAATTGCTTTTCAACACTGTCTTGTACACAACTAATTTAGGGTTTCGGGTAATTTTTTTTCCTTATTCCATATAAATTTATTCAGATGACTTCCTATCATACTAGCTTTTCTAATGATTCCATATATTTAATTGCCATCTTCGCTAAAAATGAAGGTATATAGCATATATAACCTAAATAGCTGAAATATTTTCCTTGTTCTGTTGGTTTCCATTTAGGATAATTCAGTATTCCTGGTAAATTTCATAGTCCTGCTGATTATCATACTAAATTTGTTACAGCAGATAATCACTTTTAAGGAAACCTGCGCACTTGCATTAGATTGATTTAGAAATGCAGCATCATCTGCATAAAGTAAAAGGCTGAGATTAACATCTCAAATTTTGATATCAGATTTAATACCACTTTCCTTCATAATGTGATCCACACAGATGAAGAATAACAGTGGAGATGCACTCTTGTTTCAGATTCAGTTTTACATCAAACCACTTCGTTCTATTGTGACTTCTGACTTGATATAATCTAACATTTACGCGATATAACTGTAGCGTTTTAAATATCTTTCCTCTTGACATTTTGTCATATGTCTTTTCTAGATGTACAAAACTTGAATACAGATCCTTATTTATATCGCGTGATTTTTAATTATTATTATTTGTTCACCTCCAGGGAGTCCAAAGACTCATCGATGGAGGGCATCTACTCTACAACTCTGCTTCCACCACTCACAATCGACCAACTGACCGCAACTACACCAACGCCATCTACCGCCGACCACGACCATTGGTATTTCCACAGACAATCACAAACATCCACGCTCACGGCGGTATTCGAACCCGCAGCCTCTTGATAGGAAAGCGGATGCGCTAACCATTCGACCAGCTAGCATGGCTGGCCGAGTGGTTAGCGCATCCACTTAGTGGTTTCACAACTATTTTTCTAATTAAATTAAAATCTGATCTAGATAAGCTGACTTAACTCAACTTTTGCTTCTTCAAGAATGTCTTTATCAAACGTTTTTTTTTTTTTTTTTTTTTTTTTTTTTTTTTTTTTAATTTCACAGTTTTTCTCATTTCTTCTCAAGTATGCTTGTATAATTTTTTTTTTAAACTGAACCACTCCGTAGAGAAATTTCTCTGTAATCCTTAGAAGTACAGAAGGACACGTCTTAAAATTACAGAAAAATTTTTCTATATAATAAATAAAATAATTCAAAATTCTTAAAAATTTTTTATTATTTTTTTAGATAAGTATTATGGAAACTCTACACTCCAATAATTCGATCCCCTGATTATGCAGCGTAGCCTTTCCTATAATATATTTCTGTATCATTTTGTAACTCTAGTTTTTAAATTTTGTTCAAACCCACTTATAATATTACACGTTTAATTTAAATGTTGAATAAGGATTAAGATACTCGTCCTTTTTCGCATTCCTTGAGGCCCCAATTTGAAATTAAATCACCTCGAAGCCACTCCACTGCACACTTCGATTTGCTGTAATTTATTTTCAACATTAGATTGATGGGTTATTCAAGAATTGTGCTATATCGTAATGTGTCATCTCTGTTATTATTTAGAAATGGAAATATTCTGTTGAACATCTACTATACATGAATGGTATCTTTTCAAAAGATATATTATTAACGCATTTTATATTTATGTTAAAAATTAAGAGAATAATTGTATTATGAAAAATAAAGGAAACTATTTTATATACTAAACAGAAAGTTTATTTAATGGTTAAATATAATAAAAGATGAATAAAACTATCATATATTCGCAACACCAGCAGTAGAATATAATAACACAGTAATAACATAAAGTAGCATATTTTATCATACTTAATAATTGGATGAATCAATCGACCGTGAGATGCGGTCGATTGGTTCATTAATGCCCTTGGGGGTGATGGATAGCAACGCAAAGCTGTACCAATGAAGTTTAACTGAGGTTCGGCTGTTGCTCTTACCCACTTGGGCGATGAGTTTTTGAGTTCGCTGTCTTAGGGTTTTTGCCTTAAGGGAGCACTTTGAGTCTCCGGGGAAGGTGTTCTCCGGCACGGCCCGCTGAGGGGCTTTGTCGGTGAATTATTTTCCTCGGAATTTGAGCGGTTCTGCTCAGTGGTCGGGGAGCCCGTCACTGAGTGGAACCAACGCTGAGATTAAGACGGTCTTTCGCCCACTATGGATAGAGATCGTCCGTATTTTTGAGATTTCACCTTTACTTACATAGTCGGTCGATTGGTTCATTAATGCCCTTGGGGGTGATGGATAGCAACGCAAAGCTGTACCAATGAAGTTTAACTGAGGTTCGGCTGTTGCTCTTGCCCACTTGGGCGATGAGTTTTTGAGTTCGCTCTCTTAAGGTTTTTGCCTTAAGGGAGCACTTTGAGTCTCCGGGGAAGGTGTTCTCCGGCACGGCCCGCTGAGGGGCTTTGTCGGTGAATTATTTTCCTCGGAATTTGAGCGGTTCTGCTCAGTGGTCGGGGAGCCCGTCACTGAGTGGAACCAACGCTGAGATTAGGACGGTCTTTCGCCCACTATGGAGTGGCCTAGAGATCGTCCGTATTTTTGAGATTTCACCTTTACTTACATAGTCGGTTCATTAATGCCCTTGGGGGTGATGGATAGCAACGCAAAGCTGTACCAATGAAGTTTAACTGAGGTTCGGCTGTTGCTCTTACCCCCTTGGGCGACGAGTTTTTGAGTTCGCTCTCTTAAGGTTTTTGCCTTAAGGGAGCACTTTGAGTCTCCGGGGAAGGTGTTCTCCGGCACGGCCCGCTGAGGGGCTTTGTCGGTGAATTATTTTCCTCGGAATATGAGCGGTTCTGCTCGGTACTCGAGTTTCACTGAGTAGAACCAACGCTGAGATTTGGACGGTCTTTCGCCCACGAATGGGTGGCCTAGAGATCGTCCGATATTTTTGAGATATCACCTTTACTTACACATTACGGTGACTGATTCATTAATGCCCTTGGGGGTAACGGATGGCAACAATGCAATGCTGTACCAATGAAGTTTAACTGAGGTTCAGCTGTTGCTGTTACCCCCTTGGGCGATGAGTTTTTGAGTTCGCTCTCTTAAGGTTTTTGCCTTAAGGGAGCACTTTGAGTCTCCGGGGAAGGTGTTCTCCGGCACGGCCCGCTGAGGGGCTTTGTCGATGAATTATTTTCCTCGGAATTTGAGCGGTTCTGCTCAGTGGTCGGGGAGCCCGTCACTGAGTGGAACCAATGCTGAGATTAGGACGGTCTTTCGCCCACTATGGAGTGGCCTAGAGATCGTCCGTATTTTTGAGATTTCACCTTTACTTACATAGTCGGTGACTGATTCATTCAATCCAATACCCTTGGAGGGTAATGGATGGCAATGCTGTAGCCAATGAAGTTCTAACTGAGACTCGGCTATTGCTGTTACCCTCCTGCCATGATCAGAGCTTTAATAGCTCAATAACACCTTATCCCTACACTGTCCTCTACAGATAACGGGGAAGATGAAAAGCATTCTTGCTTCGCCCCTTTAAGCCAGTCCTTATATAAGGACTATAAGGATCATACTTAATGAAGTTCTTTTTAGGACTTCCAGGGTAACAAATGGCGATGCTGTAGCCAATGAAGTTTTAACTGAGGCTCGGCTATTGCCGTTACCCAGCCATGACTAGAACTTTTTTAACCCAATAACACCCCGTCCACACAGATTTTCTTCATTCAGATGACGGGATAAAGAGTCAAGGACTCAGTCCATCGCCCAGTTCTTTTAAGAATCATACATGATGGGCTTGGGGAATATTGGTAGATTGTGAATCGACCGTGAGATGCGGTGATTAATACCCTTGGAGGGTAATGGATGGCAATGCTGTAGCTAATGAAGTTCTGAGGCTCGGCTATTGCTGTTACCCTCCTGCCATGATCAGAGATTTAATAATAAGGATCATACATGATAATCGGCATAAATGGGGTCAATTATATTCCATGTTGAATTGTTTGTCTGTAGTGGTCTTTCGTGTTTTGGTAACCTATAACCTATTTACACGCTTTTTATTATGAAAAGCATACATTTTAAATTTAAGAATAATTAAATCTTGTGAATCTTCTGAACAAAGAAAATTTGTAGCCACCTGTAAACTTAATTTGCAAGAAAGAGATGGAATAACTCTTTTTCAAATTTCTTCCGTGGAATTACTTTGTACGAGTATCAAAGAGATATTTTGATACTGTTATCACAATATTTGTGGTTAAGAGAACTTTTTATTATGTTAAATTCTCTTTTTAAGACTTTTCATCTAAGAATGTAGTAATCTCAGAATGGTGGCACACAATTTTTAAGAGAAGTGGTTATTTAAAAAAAAAGTAATGGACATGGATACTACACCATTACACATAGTTTTGGAGACTATAACATTATAATTTAAATTAAAAAAAACAAAACAGCTGAACTCAAAATACCTCCAAAATTATTTTCACTTTTAAAATAAATCTAAAAATTTTGAAGAAGAGATTAGTAAAAAAGTATTTCGACCATGACATATATGTACTGTTTTAGATCTAAAAAGCAGAAGTGAATAAAATTGCATTTTATAAGTTATTCTAACCTCGTCAAACAACGAAAATTGAATATATGCTGCACCCTAATGGTGTTGGTTCATGTCATGTTAGAAGTGAATTTGTGTTACTTGTACAACACGGGAATACACTTCTCGACTCCATGCCGACTGGTATCGCCATACAAATGTTCAACTGTACGGAGGTCACCTTCGGAAGGTCAGATTTGCCACCTCTGCTCAAGACGTGTTTTTGTTTTTGTTGAATGTTACCAGAGGCGCTTTCTCTTTTGTGTCTTGCATAAAAAAACATTCGGAAACATCTGGTAGGAACAAAAACGTGAGGGAATAACCCCCTTTACATACATTACAGGGAAAAAAAAAAGTGGTACAGATATGAAGGAAGAGAAATAAAAAAAAAAAAAGGACATTTAAGAGTTCTCGTCAAGTGAGGGGAGAAACAACAGGGAGATAGTGTGTACACCTGTGGAAAAAGCAAACTAGTTTTCAACGCAAATGTTTCTTTTTTTTCTCTTTAATTAGCAAGTCATGAGTTGTCTGTAACATCCTGTGTAACGGATAGATATTAACTCATGAAAATGTTTCAAAATAAAGCGCTTATATTCTGATTTTTTTTTATGATTTAAGAAAGAAGTCTCTTATTTTTAAAAAAAAAAACTTTAGAGATGACAATGGTTAATTTTTTTTCCTCTCTTTTCTTTATTACGTCATTGAGACGCAGGACTGTATCACCATTCAATCATGGCAAGATAGACTGCTATTGATAGGATAACAAACAAAGACCGATTCACCTTTCAATCATAGCAGCTGTCCAAGTTTTTCTAACCATTTAATAATTTCGCTCCAAAAAAGAATAAAGCAACAAAAAAATAGGGAAAAAAGTACCCACAGGGAACCTTAATATTCGCTAGCTGAATGAAGTGTGGCCTAACTTGATCCACTTGCAAATCAAGGATGTTAATCCTAACATATAGTAGTTCATACATTGATCTTTAAGTCAGTAGTCAAGTCACGACAGGGAATAAATATTTTGAAAATAACTCTTATTAGTGTTTCGTTTGAAGGTGAACATAAATATTTTTTGGCTAGCTGTTCTATCGTATATACCACTCACAATCGGCACTGTGATGTCTTGGACAATAAAGCCCAAGATAACTTTCACTGTATGAAACTAGTAATGGCTGCGACTTATTAAAAAAAAACAAAACAAGTGAGATAATGTTCATTTCGTACACTATTAGTATTATATTCATAAGCTGCTGTAGAAGAAAGTTACCACACATATAACATCAAATTTTAAATATTCCATGTTTTTATTAATTATTTCTTTATTACATAATAATACGTTATCATTTACATTATGTATATATATATATATATATATATATATATAAACTTACATTATAAAATTTATACAAGTTTATTATATAATTTTAGATAAAATCTAATACACCAAATTTTATTTCACATATCTTTATATCTTTATGAATTCTTCCTTTGATCATAAGGTAATCCCACAGAAGAGTTCAAGCCACGTACTGCTTACGAGGAAGAAGATCCACAATCCACAATATGGAGGACATTCATTTTTTGGGAGTTAAGATTCCGTGGCAGAGCGACGTCAAATATCTCGGAATGACCCTGGATAGAAAATTTCTATTCAGCAATCATATAAGACACATTACCTGAAAGACATCCAAGGTCATAACCCAACTCTACCCTGTAATCAACAGACAAAGCAAGCTTACAAACAAAATTAACAATTTACAAGATGGCGATCCGGCCGGTCATCACTTATGCCCCCCCCCCCCATGGAGCCACACCCCAAATACAAATATTCTAAAACTACAGAGATTGCAGAATAAGTACCTGAGAATGATTCTGGATGCCCCTTGGTTTATCAGAAACACCCAGATCCATAGAGAAGTCAACATTCTTTACATCTCTTCCCTTCTTTTAGATCTAGCAGTGTTCTTTACCAAGAGTAGCAACCACCCAAACCCGTTGATCAAGGAAGCTTCGGAATATAATGAAGCGGAAAGCCACAAATATAAAAGGCCAAAATATATCTTAAGTGCAGCTGAACACAACTAATTTCACTGGGCGAGCATGACTCATAAACACTCCATTCAAAGTTTTTCATTTCAGACAAAGGGGAATACGAAAAGCAATTTTGCTTCACCCATCTAGCCAGAAATGTTATTCGTTATTCGTATCATAAGGTAAAGATTCTTAAAGCGATATATGCTGTCATGTATTATATTATATCAGCGATATATACAGTTATAAACTTTTTTTTGTTTGAAGCTTATTATGTACAATCTCTTCTTTGAATAAATTTTAAATGGAATTTGATGTTTTCGGTATATAATTTTTTTATTCTTAATTTTAATAAAAAATCAATAGAATTTGGCCTAATTTTACAAAATAGTCAAAATTATACAAATGTATCTTTTACAAACGATAAAAAATGGAATGAATCCGTAGAACATAAGGCAAAAACAGTTGAATGAAGTTGCTATCATGATGATGTGATTATTTCTATTCTATAATATTTCTCAGCCATACGGCTGGTGGGGGTAGCTATATGCTACCATACTAGGGAAAAGATTATCAGCAAGGTGGTTTCCCGTAGTATATATATATATATATATGTGTGTGTGTATTCACAAGACCGGTTTGCCTGTTTTGAGGGATGAAAAACTCGAGTTAGCAGGAGAAAAATCCTCCATCTCCGTATGAGACCGATTAATTCACCTTTAGTCCAAAGAGACCAGATAAAGGTTCCTCAAGTCACTGACGAGAATCGAACACAGGTTTTTCCAACCAAAGGGCTTCTTCTATACCGACTAAGCTACCGATGTCACTATAGAAGACTAATATTCTATTGCTTGGTGAATGGACTTGTTTGCAATATTATTAGCGGTTAGTATTTGTGCTTCTCAACTATGTATATGTATATACATACATTATACATTATAGTGAAAATACAAAATGTAAAATAGAAAAGAAATCCATTATTTCAGATTTTCTAAAAAAGTGTCTTTAAGAATTTATAGCACTCAATCAAAGGGAAAAAAATCATAAAGGTATAAAGATATGTGGAATAAAATTTGGTATATTAGGTTTAATCTAAAATTATATAATAAACTTGCATGAAAACTTTATTATAAAGATAAAATAAGATAGTAAAGATAAAATTAAACATAATTTATTCATTTTATAAATTATGTGTTATTTAAAGTTAGTCTTCTGGTTAATTATTTTTGCGTAATATTTTATGATTCGAAAATCGTAAGATTTTGTAGTCCTCCTGTACGGAGGACTACAAAATTAGTCCTCCGCCGCTTTCTTATGACCTATTGTTACTCTAAATCCTGTCTATCGGAATACATCATTCCCGAGTATAACTGTCATGAAAGTACAATGAGATAAAAAAGCGCAAAATATGATTATGATTATTATTGTTTTGTTTTGTAAAAATTGCATACTATAATATTCTGAGTCGTAATAAATGAAGGTATTCTTTATGGAATATAAACCTAATGCAATTTAAAATAACTATTAAAATAATGCAAACAAAAAATAATAAATTATGTACACAAATAGAATATGGGTTGGACGATACATGTAACCAAGCAAAAGTGCAAATTCAAAAATATGCCTATTAAGAAATATTTCTTAGAAGACGTTAATTTATATTGATATATAAAATCCTTTGATTGTCTTACATCGCTAGATTATATATATTGTATTATTAATACGTGTATATCGCAGCTACAGTATGTCTATTGAAACAGATGAAAATAGTTACGCAATAAATCTTCCGGGTGGTTAATGTTTGCAGTCATATAAAAATATAAAAATAAAAACTCATTTTTCAATCAATGAATGAAGAATAATTATATTGGCTATACGTTCCGAGTTTGAACTATTCCATTCTGTTGTTCTCATAAGCAATCGAAATGTCCGAATATTTCAACAAATTATAACAATAAATGAAGCGATTGAGCATAACAATAATAAAAGGACTGAAAAGATAAAATAATAAAAATTCTGAAAAATGGCATTTATTTCGAAAAATGTAATTATATTTTAATAAAAAATGTGGAAAATCATAAAAAATATAAATTATAATTATTTTTAATTAATTATTTAAATTTTAAAATGATTAATTTATTTTAATAATACACCTTTTTAATAATTTCATTATGAAAGTATAATCTTTTCTTAGAAATTAATTATCGACCGAGAGGGAAGAATTAGAATTAGAATCCAATTATCGACCGTGAGATGCGGTGATTGATTCATTCAATCCCCCTTGGAGGGTAACGGATTGCGATGCTGTAGCCAATGAAGTTCTAACTGAGGCTCGGCTATTGCTGTTACCCTCCTGCCATGACCAGAGCTTTAATAGCTCAATAACACCTTATCCCTACACTGTCCTCTACAGATAACGGAGAAGATGAAAAGCACTCTTGCTTCGCCCCTTTAAGCCCAGTCCTTATTATAAGGATTATAATTTTATTGTTATTTAAGTATATCTAATAGATTACTGATAAATCTGATTAAATACTTCTTAGGATTTTTCCTACCCTACTTCGGGACCACTGGCCACGCCAGACCATGTGCGGAGACGGTACCAGAGTGGTACTACACAATATGCAAACTTTTCAAAAAAATGGGAACGGATGGAATTCGAGTACTTCAGCTCAGCCCAAACAAGCTGTACTGGAAAATTTTTGACAACTTTGACTGGGAAAATCTCGATCTGGGCACAAACGAAGAGATGCTGTTCACCAACATAAAAAACAGCTGGGGACAACCATTTCACCGGGACTTAGCCTGGAGAATCGCCTACGGCAGACTCCCGGTGAAACTGGTAAAATCAGCCTACAGCTCGCGACCGTGCAACCCCTTCTGCGGCGCGGTAGAAACCGTAGGGCACTTCTTCTTTCACTGCCCGCCAGTACAGTGTGTTTGGCACAGACTGACTGAGGTGCTTGCGATCCCAGCGCTCACATTCGCCGAAATAGTCTTTCTACAGTTTCCTTCTCCATTAACCAAAAACAAGAAACACCTGATTTTCCTAATAAATGTGATTAAACATCACATTTGGAAAATCAGGAAAAAACACCTTCTTAACGAGGAGGATCGCATCTATCTCCGTGTTAGGAACTGTCTTTCAGCCTATTTCCGCCGCTTCCTGGAGCAGGAAAGGTACTTACGGGGTGAAGAGCGGTTCCTGAGGAGATGGTGCGACCCACCAACCATCTGCCAGATCATACAGGGGGGGGGGGGGGATCCGGTTGTGTCTGCACCTATAACACCTTCAAGTTGTAGGTGTTGACGCTATCTCGATCTTCCTTCCTGATCAGCGTTTAACCCACAGGAATGTCTAGTCCTTTCGCAGTTGAAAGTTTTTCTGTCCCCAGGTTGGGGTTGACCTGAACAAACCCGGACTGAAGGCCAACATCGAGATGGTCCCAAGTCCTTTTCAGGGCGGGGTCTTCCGGATCAGGTCATCTCCCTTCTTTTCCTGGTTATACTGTTCTAGGTTTGCTCGTCACACTCATTCCTCTATAGAATTGTCTTCCACATAGTCTTTAGATTTATTTACACTTGTTAAATTTGCTTAGTCTCTCCTTTTTTTTCCTTTTCAGTATTTTTTCTTTTCAAAAGTGAAAAATCAACGACCGTTTTAGAAGCACCCCTGGGGGGTCAATAGCTAAAACATGTCAGCTGAAGCCTCTTTCATCTACTCTACTACTATGCACTCTATCTTTATTTCCTCTACTACTATCTGCTGAATCTCAGCCTATCTTACTCCACAGGCCAATGATGAGATACGTTGAACTCACAAAATATATATATGCAAAAATATCTAATAGATTACTGATAGATATGTAAAAATATGTATAAGTATAACTGGATGTAAAAAAGAATTTTTAGAGTCTCTTTCGTAGTATTACTGATATATAAAGAAGATATGCAAATCTTTCATTAAGATACCGCTTGGTGATTAACATTGATACAAGGAAAATTCACCAACAGGTTAACCCATGTATTATAACATTTACTGCTTTTATTACAATTTTCGTTCATGTGCATTGCAAAGCAAAAACTTGAGAATAGAAGAACTAACTTATAATAAGGTGTTTTATGGAAAATGAAAACATAGAAACAAACTAGCCTTGGAACAAAATCGACAGGCATAAAGAAATAATTCAACCAGCTAAGTGCTGCTAATAATCGTCGTAGAGTATATTTATATTTTTTTTCTTTTATCACGTTAGTGTAAGCTAGACTCTGAGTAAGAACATATCGCGCGCTTAATCTGTTTTCGGTGTTTTGTTCAAAACGAGACTTGAAACTTGAGGAAGAATCGTATTCAGGTCGACTATCGCGGGTCTACATGTTCAAAATATCTCATATTATGGAACAGTACGTATAGCAATTAGGAAATAAATGGAATGATTTGCTTTAAAAAACAAACACATAAATAAATAAATTGGAACACGAAATCTGATCATAAAAGCTTTGGAGAAAATTCTGAAAATGTTGTACTTTCAAAACTAAAGAGGAAATGCGATCCCTCTAACAGTCCATTATTTTTAACAACTAAGTACTCTACATTTTAATTACAAATCTTTAGCTAGCAGTACTATCTTGTGATTAATCTCTTGTGAGGTTTTGTCGAATTCTATTAATGTACGAACATATATTTCTAACTTTCGGTAGCATCAATAGCCTAAGCAAAAATAATTCTTAATAATATGCCTTGAAGGCAGCAATAATACCCTGGTCTATGGGATGCAGGAGTGAGGTAGGTGAACGTGTTAACGAAGTTCTGTAGATGTCCGTGTTATATGGATGGCTTCATGGGCTATTCAGCAATACTTTAATTTCGATGTTGGCTAGATTTATTTCTAAAATTCTCTTTTATCTTGTTTATATTTTATTTAAATGTGCAGATCCAAAACAATCACAATAATTCCAAACACTAAGCGATTTAAAAGACCGAGCTTACATTATTCCCAGAGATACAAATAAATAAAAAGAGAAATTATAATATATTAAAGACATCTTATTATTTTAAAAAAAAAAAGTGGGGGGGGATATAACAATCAAGTAACAAACAGATACTAAATATACCGTCCATAATGATACGCAGATATTCCAGCTATAAAGATGCCATCTCCCTACCATGCAAGAATGCTAAAAGGGAGAATGGGGACGGGCAATTCTGTAGCCAATGAAGTTTGAACTGAGACTCGGCTGTTGCTGTTACCCCCTGAGACGCTGAGTTTCATTCTCTTGGGTTTGCTCCCGGTGAGGGGGGGTTTGCATGAGAGAGCATTTTGAGTCTCCGGGGAGAGTGTTCTCCGGCATGGCCCGATGAGGGGCTGTGTCAGTGGATGCTTTTCCCTGGAATATGAGCGGTTCTGCTTGGTGGTCGGGAAGCCCGTCACTGAGTGGAGCCAACTCTGAGTTGGACGGTCTTTCGGCCACTATTGAGTGGTCTAGGGATCGTCCTAATTTTTAGAGACGGCTTTATTTATACAGTAGCCAATGAAGTTCTAACTGAGGCTCGGCATTGCGGTTAGCCTGGGACGCTGAGTTTCTCTCTCTTAGATTTCTTCCGAAATTTTGCTCTGGTGAGGGGGGGGGGCTTAAATTTAGGGGGGATTGCCCTGAGAGAGCATTTTGAGTCTTCGGGGAGGGTGATCTTCGGCATGGCCCGGTGAGGGCTTTGTCTGTGGATGCTTTGCCCTGGAATACCAAGCCATGACTAGAGCTTTTAGCTCAAGAACATCCCATCCATACAGATTTTCTTCAATCATATGAAGGGATAAAGAGTCAAGGACTCGATCCATCTCCAAGGTATTTTTATTTTTATTATTAAAAATAAAAATACAAGAATACACTTATAAAAATATAAAATAAATATGAAATCGCATTGACATTTGCTTCATTTAAGAAAGAAGTGTTTATACTTAGATCACTTAGCAACCTTTCTACTTACCTTCACATAAAACACCAGGGAAAGTACAGAATGTGTTGCTCTTTCGGTGGTCTATTTGCCTACAGTAATCACACTGGCAGGTATAGAAAACAGAAAAACGAAACACACAATAGATGCAGGAAAAGAATTGAGGCTACAAAAACTAAATCTTTTAAAACCACAAAAAATAAACTTACGATATGGCAAGAAACCAAAATGTTTTATAGCATACCACAGAATATAAACAAAGTTTAAGGAATCGAAGATTGTATGGTAGCCAACTCAATGCAACAAAAAAAAAAAAAAAAAAAGAGAACGTTCTCTTACCACCCAATTCGATGGGAGCAAAATGGAATATGAAAGATGATATGTCAGACTTACTAATGATATAACGACTTGAATCAGATTTTGATCTACAAGACTTGTGTTCATTTTGTGTGATCCAGTATAATATATACGTATTCATTCTTTCCGATGAAGTTTCTCAAAGTATAAGATGTGTTTCTAAAGTAATATGTAATATCTGAGGTTGCACATTGCAAGTTTTATGGTGAAGCAACTGTACATGTAAATACTCTCAATGTGCCACCGGAAAGGGGTAGTTGACTGTCTTTTAGGACAGCGAAGGTTTCATTCATCAGCTCTAGATGTGTGTTGTGTTTCTCCTTAATCTAACGGTTGGTGAGGTAGCGCTGCTATTGTAAAAGGAATTATTATAGAATAAAGTGGTTTTTGGTTTTTCTGATGAGAAAACCCTTCTCCTCCTTATGAGACCTTAGTTGAAAATCCCTGATAAAGATTCTTATATTCTTATTGTCATACACGGAATTGGAACCGTCTTTTCAACCGAAGGACTCTGTCCAAACCAACTTAGCTACTGAGGCTTCCCAGAATTGGAGAGTGACAATATATTCAGAAAGCTAAGTGAAGATCTTGAGAAAGTTAACGACTTAATCGTGTTCATGCATTGCTTTTGCATGGTGACAGCGAGAAGACTTCGGATTTGAATCCGTGGAATAGCCTCCCTATACGTACTTTTGAATATATCCTAAAATGGAGTCGCATCTCATTTCAGTATTGAAAATTAATAAGTAAAGTCAAAGCAGAGAGTGAAAATGGTTCCGAAAAACAAATCCAAGAACTTTATGAAGCCAGCTTTGAAAGGTTTGTCAAGTAGGTAAGAAAATGTGTTGAAAGATAGGAAAGAGGAAGTTGAAAATAGAGTGAAGAGCCTTCACAGAAGAGGCAAGTTTGAGCGTGCTTCAAACCAAGGAATCTAATACATTTCAGATTAAACATTTCTAAACACTTGAACATGAAATGGACGTAAACCAGAAACAAAAGGAATAAAAAAAATGAAAAAAAAAAAAACCTTCCACCGCTCCTCGAGAGATCCTGACCAATAACCCTGCTCCAAATGGACTGATGGAACTTTCCGTTATCCCATCGGACAAACCCCGGAGAAGAAAATTAAAGGACTCGTCGAACTACAGTTACCAAGTACCTCCACTTTGTCAAGCGATTAAGTAACTCATCCTCTGGACACAAGGCGTAAACACGTTTGACAAAAAACCAGAATGCATTGTTTAGCCAGAAGGGTTAATTGCGTAGCACGTGCCACCTCGTGGCTTCGATACGGCATCTTCTAACAGTAACAAAGGGATCGTGGATGATCCACGCCAGACGTTGCCGAACGTGTTTATTGTGTCCAAATTACCTATTAAATGCTTAACGGCTTCTTGCTCCGCCATGATCGTATTACAATCGGGCCTCACGAATACCCTCGGGGATCTCTCGCCTGTCAGACCTTGCAAGAAATGAACGATAATGTCTTGACCTTCTCATCCTTTCCACCTGCGGCGTCAAACACGTGTTGTTCCGACGATTCAGCTGCGAGAAACAGGTGTGTGTGTGTGTGTGTGTGTGTGGCGGGATGCCTACGGCTGTTGAGATGCTTAGCGATTCATCTGTGTACATCGAAGGTCGACCGAAAGCAAAAGGTTTAGCGGCTCGCATCGTTTTAATCAAGTAAAGAACCGAACAATAAATGTCATGCTGTTTGTCTTTACAAGCGAAGAAAGTGCAGAGCAAATCACCTGCTGAGATCGCACACTTCCGGTCCATTCATCTTTATGAGGGATTGATAGTTTCGGATGATGATGAAGCTGTTTGTTTGACAAGTTTTCCAAATATAGCCGCGAGATATAAAAAAGTCTGGACAATATGAGCAACTCAAGGTCGAAGAGAATTTATGGTTCTGCAGTAAGTTCAAAACTATTAACCAGACAGGTAGACCACTGTAGAATAAAATGACGATGATAGTCGTATAATTAATGCAATCGGGGTATACTGGTTCTACTACAATCTACTTCTATGAATGACATTTCATAACATACATGTTATCATCAACCACCTGGTATACGCAAGCAGAACCTATCGTTGTGATTAAAACATAGAAGCGTTACGTCATATTCGCATAAAAAAAAGTTTTATTTTTATAGCGATATTGCTCAGCTAAATTGTTGCATAAACTACCATATCTGATCTCAGTAGAGATCATATTGAATCATTGGTCCTTTGAAAATTCATTCCAGTTGTCCTAAAAAAGTATATATCCGATTTTCATCTTCCCTATCTGACACGTATGTTGTTTAATGGTGGTCGGAAGTGGCAAAAACTAAAAGACCCTCTTCACTTGTTCTCAAAACGATGATTGCTGATCTGAAATCATAAAGTTCAGTAACTATTATTTTAAAAGAGTCATTAAATATCCTAATTAGTCAACAGTAAACGAATCTAAGGTGACTATTTTGAAGAAGCAATTAAAATGGGCCAATAAAATTATATTTGTTATTTTATTACGTTATAGCTACAACTCAAATTTTTTGTATCGAAAGCACTAAAATTGGAGATTAAAATAATGCAACTTTGCAGTGGAATTATTTCTTTATTTTGCAACGAAGCTATGTTATTTTTAGTTGTGTCAGAAAAAGAAATGAATCAAGTTCTTTCGCGTATGGCGATTTGGAGATCATCGAGGTTGAAATTCAACATCGATGATCTCGATGTTGAATTTCAAGGTCATTCACCCGTAATATTTTATATAATAGTGTTATTGTTATTTTTTTTTAAAAAATCACGGTTTAGCAAAAATGATAAAAGAAATATTATGTAAAATTATATTTAGAATTAACTAAAAGTCATTATATTTAATGTTTTTCTTTAAATATTAAAATTTTTTTCTATATATTAAATTTTACTATAATTTATTTTAATATGTAAATATTAAAATTTCTTTATTTTCTTTTTTTAGCATTGATTTGTAGTATTTCTTAATACACCATAAAATGTTTATAATCATTTTAAATGGGACTGAACACCCAGTCCCTTTTATGATTTCCAGGGTAGTGGATAGCAATGCTGTAGACAATGAAGCTTTAACTGAGGCTCAGCTATTGCCGTTACCCAGACATGACTAGAGCTTTTAGCTCAATAACACCCCATCCACACAGATTTTCTTCATTCAGATGACGGGATAAAGAGTCAAGGACTCAGTCCATTGCCCAGTTCTTTTTAGAATTTTAGATAACAAGTTTATATCTATAATATTTCTCTAAAAAATTATGATTATTTTGGAGTAAAAATTTCTGAAAAAATGATTATTGGATTTTTAAAAATAAAAATATATCACAGTGCAATAAATATTTGAATCTAATATTCAATCATGAACAAGATTTCAGATCTGGAAGATCCTGCGCAGATGCAATATTTGCAATAAAACAGCTACCGTAATACAAAAAGCAATAGGTTATACTGAAATAAGAGAGTCAAAAGCCTTCGGCGATGCACAATTATTCAAATTAAGTGGATGTTGAATCCAACATTATTTCAAAGCCGGATAGAGAAACTACATGAGTTTCTTGCTGAATATAGAAACTATAAAAATTTCGGCGTTTTGGCTCTCTTATTTCAGTAATTCATGGTGCCTTTTGTGACGTGACACCTATTTTGGGAACTCGTATGTAAAGTATTAAAACTCTGCATCACTACAACCTGAGTATTTACATATACATACATCTGGGTCTAGCTCCCACTGACGAGACCGGGCTAGGTAGTGACCCCTCCCCCATCATGTATAACATCATACATGTCCGCTAGGAGACATGTTTTACATTATGGTAAATACTAAGGATAGTGATCGGAGCTTGTTCTACCTTTACTACGAGTTGCCCCTGTCATGAAAGGTACGCTTGGATCCGCCGAAACATTTATAGTTTCTATATTCGGCACGAAACTCTTTTAGTTTTTCTATTCGGCTTTGAAATGATGTTGGATTCAATATTCACTTAATTTGAGCAATAGATTATAACTATAACACTCCGGTTTTCATGTTTTATAGATCTATACAAAGCATTCGATAGTATGAATAAAAACAGATAGCAAAACCTTTCAAAGATTTATACAGAGATAAATTGTGCAATGAGGTATTATAATAATGAAACTGAAGAATGGAATTAGACAAAAATGTGCTTTAAAACAAGTGAATGAATCGATAGCAAACAGGAATGACAAAAGAATACCAACAGAATGCAAAAAAAAAAAAAAAAAAAATCAGTCAAACAGAAAAATAGAAACCAAATAATAGACCAGTTGGAAGATTATGAAGACAATAGAAAGATGTGTTGCAATAAATATGTCAGATTTGAGACCTAAGGCGGAAAAAGAAAAATATATAAAGATAATTTCAAGTTGCTTTTATTTGTGAAATAGTTGAAATGAGGATGTGGTAACGATATTTCATTATATATTGGCAAGAAAATGAGTTCCCTCACGCATCTGTCCAAGGATCGGAACCAATTGAACTTCATTGTTTAAGAGAAAAAATAAATATAAATAAATACTCAGTGGTGTAACATCGTGTGTAACCCTCTTATGAGGAATTTATCAAGCTCAATGTAAAACACTCTTAGGAGAAGCGGGGGAATCCTACGAAATCCCTAAACAATTCTACTAAACGGGTTTACCAAGAGGGTCTTATAAATCCATTGAAATCTTACAGCATATGAATTTAAAACCCGTATTTTAGCCACTGTGAAAATAATAATAATAATAAGAAGAAGAAGACGTGGCAATGGCTGCAATACGGATACATTAAAAAAGAAACAGAAGGGTTTATTCTAGCAGCTCAAGAACAGGCATTACAAACTAATGCAATCAAAGCAAAAAATTTGAACATCAATGATAACAGCAAATGCAGATTATGCAATCAGAAAGATGAGACTGAAGAACATCTAATCAGTGCCTGCAGCAAAATAACTCAAACTGACTATAAATAATACCGCCATGATCAAGTGGCCAAAATAATTCATTGGCATGTATGCAAAAAATATGCCTTTCCTACTTCTGATAACTGGTGGATGGCAGCATAAAATAGAGACAGTATTGGAAAACGAAACAGCAAAAATTCTCTGGGACTTTAGAATACAAACTGATTGGCATTTGGAATATAATAGACCTGATATCACACTTATCGAACATCGACAGGTTTGGATTATTGATATCGCAGTACCCAGTGATAACAACATTAACAACAAAGAACTGGAAAAAATTACTAAATTTCGAGATCTGGCAATTGATCTTGTCAATTGCCAGATCTCGAAATTCTAAGCCACAGTTGGCCGACTGTGGCTTAAACACACCAAAGTGATCCCAATAGTTATCGATGCACTTGGTGCAATTTCAAAGAAGCTGTCCAACTATTTACAGCAATTAAACATTAACGAAGTGACCCCATATAACCTACAAAAAACAGCATTACTTGGAACAGTCCATATTTTACGACGCTTCCTTTCAGACTATTCTCAGATTCTTGGATAGAATCTGAATTGTTATGAATCACCAGTCAAATTTTTATTTAAACGATATCTTTTTTTGACTGTGTATCAATTATGTGAATAAACTAATAATAATAATAATAATAATAATAATAATAATAATAATAATAATAATAATAATAATAATAATAATAATAATAATTTACTCCATTCTTGAACCAATACGCTTGCTTATTACATTAAATTCATTGAACTTAAATAGTATACTAATTTTATGTTATATTTTTTTTAAGTTCACCAAAGAGTGTAAATGCTATTCTGGAGGCCATTTACTTTACTTTTCTGGTAAATTATTTATTCCCCTCCCAGTTCATTTTTCTTCATCCTGCATTACGAAAAATAAACAAAATACAGAAAGGAGAACATTATTTAGTTTACAGATCAAGCAAAGTTCTCATTGTATCAAATTCCTTACTAAATCCAACATGCTAAGACAAAACAAAGTTTCTAAGACGAGACTTGTTACAAAATTAGAAGTACGCAGTCTGATGCATTTTTAACTACACGAATATGAACGCAAAATGAGAGGTTCCTGAGTCTAGAATAGATTCGCACCTATCACTTTTTTCTTTCGGATATGTCGCCCGTGTTGATATTATCCTTTCTGATATACATCATACAATATTGTTGTTTGGTAGCTACCCCTAGTCTATATTCTTTTGTCATCATTGAAGAATGTGATTCAAGCATTGCTAGTTCAATATGATAGCATGTAATAGATATATGGACATGTCTTTAGTTGATGGATAAGTTCATGAAGACAAGATACCGCCATAGGAACTGTACTATGTACGAAGAGGGCTGGAAAGTTCTGATAAAAAATTAGAACAAAAAGCAACTGATATAACCACAAGAAAGAACATATCTTAAAACGCTTTTATCGCCATGTTTCATCAAGTTGTAATAATTTGTTCTTTTTCTTTTAGGATATACAGTGGAACAACCTCGGTTGTCGAACGCCTCTCATCTCTAACAAATCGGATTTTCCGAACCAAAAACGCATCGGTTTCTGAACAGAATCTTGGTTCCCGAATAAGCAAACCGGCAACCACGTGATCTCCGGGCTGAGATGTACGGTGGGAGAGCGTCACTTACGCCGCAGCCTCCTCTCAATCTAGACACTTGCTCGAATTGGCAATGCCTTTTCTTGATTTTCTTTGTGTTTTGCTATTTTTGCTTTTATAAATTATTATTAAATAACCCCACCATGGTACCAAAGCTCCCTTGATTGATATCGTTGATATCAATCAAGGGAGCTGATGCTGCAAAAGGAGTGAAAGTTCTTACTAAACAAAGATCCCATACGATTGAAGAAGTGGAAAAACTGTTGCTGATTTGGATAAACGAGAAACAGTTAGCGCCAGTGATAGTGTTTCTTAGGCTGTAATTTGTGAAAAAGCGAGGCGATTACATAATGACCTGTTTAAAAACCCTGACACGAGTGGTGCTAATAGTAAAGCTTGGGTAACCAGGCAATTTTTTATTCAGTGGATCCATGAAATCTTTTCCCCAAATGTGAGAAAATACCTTCAAGAAAACAAATTGCCATTAAAATGCCTTCTTGTGATGGACAATGCTCCTGCTCACCCTGCAGGCGTGGAGGACGAGTTGGTGGAGGAGTTTGATTTTATCGCAATGAAGTTCCTGTCCCCAACACGACTCCTCTCATCCTCCTCGACTCATGGACCAGTAGGTCATTTCGAACTTTAAGAAACTCTACACCAAAGCACTGTTTCAAAGCTGTTTTGAAATGACCTCTGACACAGAATCAACACTCAGAGAATTCTGGAAAAATCACTTCAACATCCTCCATTGCTTAATATTCTTGACAAAACCTGGGTGCAAGTGACTTACAGGACCATAAACTCGGCCTGCAGGAAATTGTGGCCAGACTGTGTAGCTCACACAGAGACATTGAGGCTGAGTATGTTGATGTTGTCGATGATGTTGTGTCTCTGGGCAAAAGCATGGGCTTGGAAGTTGGCAATACTGATGTGGAGGACCACAGGAATGAGCTCACCAGTGAAGAACTGGAACACCTTTAGAAGGAGCAGCAAAAGACGGTGGTTGAATAAAGGTTTTCAAAGACAGAGGAAGGATGGGAGGATTCCTAGTTCTTTGTTCAAAGAAATGTGTGTGAAGTGGATGAGGTGCAAAGTTTTGTGGAACGAGATCACCCGTTTTCGTCTATATTTTATCTACTTATTGTATTTATTCTTTTTATGTATGATTTTATGCATTTTCATTGTTTTTGTATACGATTTTATGCATGAAGTACTGTTGTAAAGGTTTAAATAAGCAATCATCTGGGGTTCTGCAACGGATTAATCCATTTTACATTAATTCTTATGGGAAAATGGTTTCAATTTTCAAACAAATCGGTTTCTGAAACAGCCTTTAGGAACGAATTATGTTCGACAACCGAGGTTCCACTGTATAAAAAGACATAACTTTAATTAATTTTTGTGTGAAAAATATTGTGCAATATCAGATATTGCACAAGATCTGTGAATGTGAATAAAACCTATTTGATCAGATCATATACGACTTTTCAAATCATAATATCTTTAGGAAAAATTTTTCTCGCTGTCTTTAATATTCGCGTTATTAATTAGTTAAAATATTAATCATTTTCATTCTAGTTAATAAATACGGTCCTAGAAATAATGGTGACAAGAGAAACTTCTGTTATGGGTGATGAAATTATAACAAAATGGAAATGACTAAATATGATCACACAAATGAACATATCGCAATAGTAATAGTATAATTCATTTTAAAACTGCTATAAATTTTGCAACTAAAATAGTCAGATTTAAACCACTTTGAAACTACTATTAATTTTAAATAAATTCAATAATCAACATAACAAAATATTTTATAATAATGTATTTTATTATTTTTATAATAAAATACATTAAAATAAAAAATAATTTTCGAATAGATGAAAATTTTTTCAAGTAAATACTATTTTGTGAAGCACACCTTAAAAAATAATGTATATTCGAAAAGGAATACTGTTTGTGATTTGGTTTCTAATGTAAATCCATTAAAATGCTGTGGAAATGTTTACTATTTGCTGTAGTTATCCTATCCTATCCTATCATCACAACTTCTTTACTAAGATTAAATTAACCTCTGAACATCTGGGTTGCTTTATTGCTAGTGTTACGTAAAACTTTATGCTTACGGTGTTTTTTGTCAATTAGAGTACGGCCAATTAATTAGTTCTAGTGAGTGCTCTAGAAGTTCTGCCTTTGCGTTGTGCGACAGACAAACAGTTCAAGAAACATACATAAAAGGACACCGCTCATATCTCGTCTATCGTGCTCATAAGCTAGCTCACTACTCTATCGCAAAGGTCATCGTCATCTGGGCACACCTGTTCTACCTCAGATCCTCTATCCCCGACACGTGACAAGATGCGCTTATCTGTGAAAAAAATAAGCCACCAGGCCCCTTAATTACAGACACACGTGCAGGACACTAGATTAAGGAAAGAGATTGTCTGTGTGTGTGAGAGAGAGGGTTTTTTTTTTTTTTTTTGGAAATGAAATTATCCATCTAGGATACCTTTAATGTTTTCTTAATATCAGATACAACTTTATATGGAAGTAACCAAAAAATTATAATCAGCCACGGATCTGACCAATTATAATATAACCACGGATATACTAATTGAAAATTTCAAAGTATAAGCAGAGCTGTATTTAAATAGCAAAACTTAAAATAGGTAGTTAAAATATTAATAATGTTGATTTAAATTAAATAAAATTAAGAATTTAAAAATTTAAAGTAATAGTTTTTAAATTTTTTTAAATTCTCTAGATATTTATCAATACACCAAACTATATAATTCATGAGTTGAGATCATTAATTGAATTTTCAATACTTCATATGATTTATATAGCTCATAAACTCTTTCCACTCACAGTCTCTGTTAAGATAGCCGGGAATATGAAAAGCTTTTGCTTCACCCGTTAAGCCAGTAATAATAATGTTACTAGTTCATATGATTTAGGTAGAGGTTGGGGGATTCTTTCAATCCAATACCCTGGGAGGGTAATGGATGGCAATGCTGTAGTCAATGAAGTTCTAACCGAGGCTCGGCTATTGCTGTTACCCTACTGCCATGATCGGAGCTTTAATTGCTCAATAACATCTTATCCCTACATTGTCCTCTACAGATAACGGGGAAGATGAAAAGCATTCTTGCTTCGCCCCTTTAAGACAGTCCTTATAAGGATAAGGACTCATCTGATTTACTTATGCAAAACAGATTGATATTTTTCAGGTGTAGGAGGTTGTAATAATTCGAAACTGACTAAAAAGCATTGCATAAGCCGTTGCTATCATTCCGGGAGTATATAAACATCAAGACGTGGACCCTTTATAATTCAGTAAATAAAGCTGGTGCAGGATTGTTAGTATTACAATATCGTTATATGACAAAAGCTATCCGAAAAATAAAAACTTGATCGCTGATCATCCAAGCAAATACTTTATGCAATATAGTATTTTTATTCATTTTTTAACTCCATCAGAAATCTCAGTCCAAAGACGGAACTTTTAAAAATTATTTCAGGCCTCCAGAAAGTGTGATGCTGGTTGTCCCAATTCATTTACCACCTAAAGACAATCACATACATCCATGTCTACGCGGGATTCGAACTCTCATCTTGTTAGTTGTGGAGAGTGGACACGCAAACCACTCGGCGCCAAACTGGTAATTATTACATAAATTTGAACGTTTTAATAATAATATTTTATACGACTAACTGAATGGTTAGCGTATCCGCTCTCCAGCCAAAAGGCTACGGGTTCGAATCCCGCCGTGGGCATGGATGTTTGTGATTGTCTTTGAAAATACTAGTGATGGTCGGCGGTAGATGGCGTTGGTGGATTGAGTTGTGGAGACAGTTGTAGAGCAGGTGTCCTCCTTCGATGAATCTTTGAACTCCCTGGAGGTGTCAAATAATAATAATAATATCGTTCTGTAAATTATTAAGAACATTAACTTCAGTTTTTAACAATATTAATATGTCAGTATCAATTAAAATTATTAAGTTGTTATTTGAACATTACTTGTTTGAAATATTTCATCAAAAGATGAATATTTCAGAGCTCTTTTTCAACGATATACCTGAACTTATAACGAGATATTCGAGATACACATACTGGCCGCTGAATTAGAAACCTTTAGTTAATACAGTGCATTCCGTATAGGCACGCGAGTGCCAATACCGCTCCTCTTCAATCCCCTGTGCACAGTTCGGTGAGATATGGATCGGGAACAGCCTTCCTTAAATGCTTCGGCCAATTGCAGCACACGGGAAGTTTTGTTTGTCTGTACAGACTATCTTAGGACCACAGTTACGCTTCTTAGAGAAGAAGTGGGTTATTTTTCCACTGATTAAACAACCGGGATATCTCATCTTTTGAGAAACCAGTCAGCTTTGCTGTTTTCAAAATCGTGGCTCCAGCCAGAATATCTATTCATTCGATCAGGAAGAATGCTAATATAACATGAAGTGTTTGTTCAAAATAGCACAATAACTTAGTAAAGATAATACCAGAAAAATTATGTCAAATAATTATTCTATAATGAGTTAAGAAACTATATCACAGTATCCTGTTTTGTTTTACGTTTATGTATAGTCCGACACGACATACTATGCACGGTTTTGAAACCATATCCGACGAACTAAGACAGCGAACTAAGACAGTAAACCATATCCGACGAACTAAGACATTATTCCCGTGGTATATTGGGTGTGCTGTATTTTCAGGCCGATTTGTGAGATGAAAAACCGCCCAAGAAAATCTGCTACCTTCGGATGAGTCCGGCTAAGTCACCTGCTGATATCCTGTTAAAGATTCTTCGCGTTCTAGACGGAGTTTGAACCCAAGTCTTTCTCACAGAACATCGTCAAAACCGACTTAGCTATTGGAGGCTCCTATATGAAAAGAAATTTAATTACGCAACCAGATTGAACACAGTGCTAAGTGAAAAATGGACACTATTTACATGAACTCGAAAGAAAAAATCTTGGAATCAACAGAAATTGCACTAAATTCTGTTGGCCTTAATATCAATCTGAGCCACAACCTTTCTGATGTTACTCCTCTGCTATGGCGGGAAGCGAACTGTTAATTTCTAGTTCTGCTATAATTTTTATCCTTTATATATATATATAAAGGTGTCCAAGTACAAAGAAAAATACAAAATAATCCGACAGAAAAAAAAATTACATAATAACAACAACAGATCTACTAAAAACTGTTTAAATTGGAGTCCGTGCTACAGTTCCAGCTGTATGTTCATGCGTGCGTGTGATATCGTGAGAACGACAGCAGAGCTATGCGAATCAGGTAAACTGTAGCTAAAGCTGCTATTCATGCGGGTTGAATCAAGGGTAATTTCTTTTGACTCAAGAATACTTCTTTCAAGTTCATCATAACATTTGTGATTATTAGAAGTTTGAGTCCAGTCTATTTGATGTTGGCGGCCTTCATCAGAGTTTATAGAAAACAAGAAGTGGCTTGGGAGAGCGCTGGCTCGGATTCTGTTATAGGAAATGTCTCTTTTGTGTTCTTCAATACGGAGAAGGATAGATTTATCAGTCTTTCCGTAGTAAGGCTTTCCACAGTATCACAAATAATATTATATATATATATACATATATATATATATATATATATATATATATATATATAATTCATCACTAAGTTGTAAAGCTTTAATAGAAGAAACAGAACCATCTTCAGATTCCACTATTTCAGCTATCATGTTCTTATAGAACTCTAGTTCATTTTTTGAGAAAGACGTAGCTAACAAACACACAGGACTTTCTATCAAGTTTACAAGAGCATAATAATGATCACCAGTTTCCTAATTGATGCCTTTTTTAATTTCCAAATGAAAAGGGTCTATAGCACCATTTATGGTTCTCGTATTGATATATTTCGGATGCTTCCGCTATAACGCCCAATCACAAAGCTTTGAACTTAATTGGTTGATGGACTGAGTCCTTGACTCTTTATCCCTTCATCTGGATTTTAAATTGTGGGTGATGAGATTATTGCGGGTAATTTACCCGCTCATTGTGAGCATTGAGGCTGTATCAGCTTTCTCTTGCGATGGAGGATTTCGGTTTTTTATGTTTGAAACGATCTGAGGGCTTGTAGTCCGTTGCCTGTCGAATTAGTTGATTTGAGTGATTATCCGTGATTGTGAAGAATTTCTTCGCAATTCATGTAGGTCTTAATATCTGGAAGATTGGCTTCTTGATGTAACTGGATGTTTCTGACGAACCATGGGGCATTAAATGCCATTCTTAGGCATTTATTCTGTATTATCTGAAGTCTGTTGATGTTGCTTTTAGTCGTGTGACCCCAGGTTGGAGAGGCGTAAGTTAGTTGCGGTCTGATTACCGATTTGAAAAGAAGGATTTTGTTGCTTATGCTTGTCAAAAGTGTATATAGCTGTGCTATGGTCTGACTTGCCTTAGTGGCGACACTATCCATATATGACTTGACGTTTAGACGTCTATCAAGATGAATTCCCAGATATTTGGAAGAATTGCGCCAAGGACGATTTTACCAAACATTTGTACAGATATAAATTTCATAAGTACAATTCACACACCCAAGTGCGTAAAATATTGTTTCGGTTCTGTATTCGGTTCTGCTTTACGTCTGGTAAAACAGAGCTTTTGTTTGGATTAATTGCGATACGCCACTTGGTGTACCAATCCTCCAATTCATTGACTGCTCTCGGCAGCTTGATTGTGGCCAGGTGTGGACGGAGGAACTTGGCTATAATGATTGTGTCATCGGCATATAGAGCGGTGATAGTTGGGGACAGTCGTTGGGGAGATCTGTCATGTATATGGTGAAGAGTAGGGGAGATAGCAGAGAGCCTTGAGGGACTCCGGCCGTGATTCTCCTCTCTGTGGATCTAATACCATTGAGTTTTATTTAAAATTTTCTGTTATTTAGATATGATTTGATAAGTAGAACTAGTGGTAATGGAATACCAACTTCGTGTAGTTTAAAAATGAGTCCGTGATGCCACACTCTATCAAATGCCTGAGTGATGTCCAGGAAAACTGCGCCAGAGTGTTAGTGCCATTCATACCCTTGGGTTATACGTTCGATAACTCTATAAATCTGTAGCGTTGTGGAGTGATATTTCCTAAAGCCGAATTGTTCATCTTGAATGACATGGTTGATATCTGTTGCCTCTTGAACCCGTGTGAGAATAGCACGTTCGGCTATCTTACCTATGCATGAAAGAAGGCTGATTGGTCTGTAACTTTCAGGAAACTGTGTATTTTTCCCAGGTTTGGGAATTAGCAAAAGGTCGGCAATTTTCCATCGCTCTGGGAAATAATTTAGCCGGAGGATGGCATTAATGATGGCTACCAGATGCATAACCCCTTTGCGGGGAAGTAACTTGAGTACCTTGTTTGTTATTCCATCTGGACCCGGAGCCTTTTTGTTATTTAGTTTTCTTAAAATCTCATATATTTCTGTTGGTGACACGGATTTGTTATTGGATTGGAATGAGGCATTTTGAGTTATTTTACGCACTTGGGTGTGAATTTTACTTATGAAATTTATATCTGTATTGATATAATTGGGGCTGAATTGTTTTTCTAAACTGTCAGCAAATGCTTCAGCTTTTTCCACGTCGTTGTAGACAACATTAGATTCACCTTGGATTAGAGGAAATGTAAAACGCTTTGAACGGAGTGATTTCATCATTTTCCATATTGATTGATCCTCTGTGTTTAATTGGTGAATTTTGTTATTCCAGAGTTGGTTACGATGGTCCTTTAGGGCATATCGAACCTGGTTTGTTGCTCTATTGACTGCTTGTTTATCCGCTGAGTCCATTGTTCTCTGATATTGTCTTCTTAATCTGTTTTTCTCTTGGATAAGAAGTTTTATATCTTCTGGGAGTTTATTTGATGGTGCACATTTGGTTACATTTGTTACCTGTGTTATAGCTGTCAGTAGTTGTTTTTCAAGAGTTTTCACTGCTTTTTCTATATCTTCAGCAGATGTTATATGCGGTATTGGACCAAGGTTTTCCTGGAAGACTGAGGGAAGTTGTTTCCAATTTATGAATGTGGTGATGTTTTCCGTTAAATCTTGTATGGTGCCTAGTTGTAATATGATGGGGTTATGATCAGAACTTAAGTCGCTGATTGCTTGTATCTGCTAGCTGTGCGCTATGTTTTTTAATATAGCTATATCTAGTACATCAGGAAGTCCGTAATGTTTCCTCCGTAATGTGTGGGTTCAGTGGGTCCTATTACTGTTATATTTCTTGAAGTGGTGTAAGAGTTGGGTATTCTTCCGTTAATATTTGAGTTTCTGCTGTTCCAGACTGAATGTTTGGCATTAATATTTCCGGCTGTAATCACTGCTCTGCCAGTATTTAGTATCACATCTAAGTCAGATTCAAGGAGTTTTTTTATTTGGGGGGGGGGGGGTTGTTGGCTGCATATATCGTAATGCTGCTTGTGTTTTCCATATGTATTTCTATTCCTGTAGTTTCCATGTGTTCTGTTTGGGGTTCGGCAATTGAATTATGTTTTATGTTTCTTTTCACAAAGATGGCAGTGCCTCCACCTCTAGCAAAGCATCTGTCTGTACGGTAAGTGCTATAACCGTTAATTCTGATTTTGGCACTTGGACGAAGATGTGTTTCATTTATGAGGATGATGTCTGCTTGGGTTTCTGCTGCAAACTCCTGAAATTTGATAGATAAACGATTTGCATTCCATGAAACAATTT
The DNA here is from genome assembly GCF_054136105.1 of Typopeltis vanoorti. Classification (NCBI taxonomy): domain Eukaryota; kingdom Metazoa; phylum Arthropoda; class Arachnida; order Uropygi; family Thelyphonidae; genus Typopeltis; species Typopeltis vanoorti. The sequence goes on along the minus strand of NC_143562.1, from coordinate 17,422,565 downwards.
GTAACGATTTCGGTTTTCTTTTAGACTTATCCATTAAGAATTTCCATAAAGAGTGATTGTGTGTGCCTTAAGATGATATCCTTGGCTTCCTGAGTTGGGTTGGTTTGTCAGAGTTCAGCAAGCATTTCACCCAAGTGGCTTGATATGTTCAGTAGGATAGCTTTGTTGGTTTGCTGTAACTGATTTGGTTTTGGGTCTTTTGGATAGGTTGATCTTGTAACTTCAGCATACGATCTTCAATCCGTTGTGGAAACTATGGTTTGATGGGAGGACGTCCGTTTTTGAAGAGGTTTACTGGTTTTGAGTTGTATCTTTTGGTTTTGGGAAAATGCTATACAGCCCCTATATTTTGCAGGGTGTGGTCCTCCTCAGTTTACACACTTTGCTGGAAGTGCGCGGGGTTTATGGCATTCATTTGATGCATGTTTGCCACCACATTTCACGCAACGAAATTCAGCCTTGCAGCATCGTTGTGCGTGCCCAATCTTCTGGCATCTATGACACTGGGTTGTAGTTGATTTATGTTTCAATGCCTCAACTTCATCACAGATGGTTCTGGAGATTGTATATATGTTTTTGATCTTTGCTTATTTCCACCAGAATTAGGGGATAGGGTGTTTTATCAGCTCTCCGCATTCGGCTGACTTTAATTGGGCTAAATCCCTTAAACTGGAGGTCTGCAGTGAGGTCTTCTATTTGTAATGTTTCAGTAACTCCTCTTAACACTACTTTTAAATTTTTCTCATTGTTGAGTGCAAAAGTGTGGTACGGCAGGTTGTTGTTGTCTAGAAGTTTGGTTAGTTTTCTGTAGTCTGATGACGTTTTAGGCTGTATGCGAATCCCTTCTTCTGTGTTTATGGCTTTCATGAAGGTGATATCTGAAGATTTCAGTGCGGATGCAACGGACGTCCAGTGCTCCTTGGCCCTTAGGATGACTGGGGGTACCCTTTCTTTAAGTTCATTATCTGGTTCTATCTCCGCTGTTTTGGGTGTATCTGCAGTAGAGGAGATTTTCCTTTTCTTTTTAGAAATTCTCTGTAAACTTCTTCGAATATGCTTTCATTGAGAGGTTTTGACATGTCTAATAGGAGCTAATAACTATGTTAGAATAAAGTTTGAGAAATGGGTTCTAGAGCCCAATGTAAATATCCCGTAGATCAAATCGATCTACCAGCATAGGTAGCAAAATTTTACACTTAAAAGTTTTCTGAACAAAATTACTTACCGAATCTTAACCAACACTCAAGACATTATTCGTCAACTAAACGATATTACATTCACTAGGCTTTATACGACTCCGCTAATCCTAATCTTAACTCCTAATCCGCGATAGCTACCTGGAATCAAAACTGAAATCGTCTTGTCGTAATCACAACACTAACAAGCGAGCCGCCATCTTTTATCTAGCAAGCAATCACAAAATATAAGCTATATAAGCTATAAATAAAGCCCTGATCATGCCATGGCAAGAGGGTAACAGCAATAGCCGAGCCTCAATTAGAACTTCATTGGCTACAGCATCGCCATCCATTACCCTCCCTAGGTACCAATTTTAGTCGCCTCTTACGACTTGCATTAACTACATTGGTGCTATTCTTATCCCACACGGGGATCAATCATAAAATAAACATGCAACTTCTGGATAACTTCTTATGATGATTAATATGAGGTGGTGTATGAAAATAATATTAAACATAAACAAATCTTTTTCAAAAAAAAAAAAACATTACAGTCTATAAAGTTTTTGATAATATTTTAGATTAGTTAAAATGCTTAATACTTTATTTAGTAATTTTAATAAATCATAGATAAACAATTCTCTTTTTTGTCTGAAGATACATTTTTGGTCTTAATTAAATATCATGCATATCAGATGTTAAATGCTTAACACTGATATAACTTTTGTATCAAAGACACAGTCGATTATCATTACGATGACTTATTTCTGCTGGTATAAAAACGATGGCTGGCCATATTTAAATGCTATGAAGACAGGACTAATGAAGATTTTATTGAAGTCTTCATTCGTTTTAGAGTAATGGCTTTGTATTTCGGGTGGTGCAACGAAGGTCAACATATATATATGTTAGCTGAGGAACAAACAGCGATAGCGTTTGTTCTTCACACCTTAATGTTTTTAACATCCTAAGGGGCATAATTTCCACAAGCGTACAATAGCGAGTAATGGGAAGTTTGGACCATTCTTCCTGTAGTCATGTAATGAGGTCCTGGACCTCACCCGACGACGCACAGACAGAGATGTTCAATAGAGTTAATATCAGAGCTCTGTGGAGCCAAGTCAGATGTGGTGAGATTCATGTCTTATGACACGGTGAATTGTCTTGCAGAAAAAGACAACGGTCAGTTCCTTAGGAAGTATTGCATTGTCCAGAATGTTCAGATACCTCTCGAAGTTGAGTGTTCGTGTCACCACAAACAGAGGTCCGAAGCCAAAACAGGCCCATACATCGCACCACCACGTCTGAATTTCATAGTTGGGGTTACGCACGCTGGTAAGACGCGTTCGCCAGACATCTGCCATACTACACCCGTCCATCTGCTCTGTAGAGAATGTAGCGTGATTCTTCGCTCCACACCACAGCTTTCCAAGCTTCTACGTCCCACTATACACACGCTCTTTTCACCACTGAAGACGACGCTGCATGAATATTGCGTTACTACCATGGAAACTCGTGTTGTGAGCCTCGGTTCTGGATGTTTTTGTAAAGATTCGTTTTCCAATCGACGCTGGAAGGCCGCATTCAACGTGTCAGTCCACGAATGGTGGTTTTTACATATTATCGTTCGTAGCACCCGATGGTCAGGTTCGATGAGTGTAGTGGGTCGTCCACTGCGGTAGCACTTGCAGTTGAGTCCCTGTGCTTCCATCTCAGTATGGTGTCACTGATTGTTGACCTGGGATGGCCCAATTTGTTATCAGTTTGCTGAACAGATTAGGAGCATCACATTTCTCTAATTTATACCGTCTACAAACACGTGACTCGTTACATGGTACGATGCACCTTGCCCATGGGGTGTCCGTTGACTTCGTTTGAAGCAGTGTATGTGTGTATATTAAAGGTACTATGCAGCTTGAACATCAGTAGTCTGTAAAAGAGACATAATTATCCAGTTCCTCATGATTGTACTCTTGCATGTCTAACCTCTCCAAAATATCTGGACATAGAACTGTCGCAGGTTTACAGAATATATTGAGCCATTACGTGGTTCGGTTACCACAGCAGTGCTTGATAGAATATGGCTCAACGTTGGGTTTTCTGGGTTGGTTTCCTTCTCAAAAACATCATGTTGGTGTATAGCACATGTTTCTTTAATGTCAGACTCGTTCTTTCTCTAAAACAAGCGAAATTAGAAACAACATCTTAGAGTAACTTGAGACAAGTGTTGACTTTCACACGAAGGACAAATATTAAGCATTACGATCTATCCGAAGAGATAACTCCCCTCCCCTCTATAATCTCGTTGTTGATAATCATTGCATGTATGTGTGTGTGTGTGTGCTCAGTGATGCTTTTCATCCTAATAAGCCCACGCCCTCTAACAAATTCTTCGGTAACTAAAAAAAAAAAGCAATCAAAATTAAAGGAAAAATCATTGTAGCAAAAATGACATAATCTCCTTGTGTGTCGTAAGTATTACAGGGAAGTCAGGTTCTAATCATAAGGTGATGCCGAGTGTCACACGTATCCAATTATCCGCACGTGCGATGCAAGAAAAACACTCCTTTGATTAGAGAAATAACCACCAATAAAGACCATAATAAGTGGATGTGTGCATTGGTTTTGATTTGTGAAGGTCAACGCTGATGAAAAATGGGAGAAACCCTTCTTAGTGTGCACAATTAGTTTCAACGCCACCTGTGGCAATTATTCGCACTTGGTTGCACAAAACATTCGACTAATAATGAAGTTAATAATTTGTATACATTAAAAACGAATAGGACTACTTGATTGCCTAGTAGTTATATTTTAATTTCCAAATATTTTACAAACCAAATCTCATAAAAAGGTTTTTTTTAATCACCAAATATATAGATGATTTCAGAACACCCTTATATTATTCCTCGTTTATTCATTTTTAATATTAACTGACTTTAAACCCGAGAATTATAAAAAATGAGATTTATTTTAAAACGCATCATGTTTCATCGAGATTGACTTCATCAGGCGTTAAGAACATAGAAAGATATTAAAAGACACTGAAAATAACATTGAGACACTCTAAAGCTATACAATTATAAAGTTATAATATTCGACTGTGAATTACAGTTATTATGAACTTGAGCTATAGTCTCCGTGTTAAAGTTCTATTGTTGTACACTTGTGCGTGTGTGGAACCACGCGATCTCCAGTATATATATATATATATATATATATATATATATATATATATATATATATATATATATATATATATATATTAAAAATATATTATTCCACGTGTGTATGCTCTTCCTTACATATACAAATAATAATTTACGGCTATAATAATAATTTGTGAGTTCAACGTATCTCATCATTGGCCTGTGGAGTAAGATAGGCTGAGAGTCAGCAGATAGTAGGAGAGGAAATAAAGATAGAGTGCATAGTAGTAGAGTAGATGAAAGAGGCCTCAGCTGACCTGTTTTAGCTGTTGACCCCCCAGGGGTGCTTCTAAAACGGTCGTTGATTTTTCACTTTTGAAAAGGAAAAATCCTGAAAAGGAAGAAAAAGGAGAGACTAAGCAAATTTAACAAGTGTAAATAAATCTAAAGACTATGTGGAAGACAATTCTATAGAGGAATGAGTTTGCCGAGCAAACCCAGAACAGTATAACCAGGAAAAGAAGGGAGATGACCTGGCCCGGAAGACTCCGCCCTGAAAGGGCTTGGGACCATCTCGATGTTGGCCTTCGCAGTCCGGGTTTGTTCAGGTCAACCCCAACCTGGGGGGACAGAAAAACTTTCAACTGCGAAAGGACTAGACATACCTGTAGGTTAAACGCTGATCGGGAAGGAAGATCGAGATAGCGTCAACACCTACAACTTGAAGGTGTTATAGGTGCAGACACAACCGGATTCCCCCCCCCCGTATGATCTGGCAGATGGTTGGTGGGTCGCACCATCTCCTCAGGAACCGCTCCTCACCCCGTAAGCACCTTTCCTGCTCCAGGAAGCGGCGGAGGTAGGCTGAGAGACAGTTCCTAACACGGAGATAGATGCGATCCTCCTCGTTAAGGTTTTTTTTCCTGATTTTCCAAATGTGGTGTTTAATCACATTTATTAGGAAAATCAGGTGTTTCTTGTTTTTGGTTACTGGGGGAGGAAACTGTAGCAAAACTACTTCGGCGAATGTGAGCGCTGGGATCGCAAGCACCTTAGCCAGTCTGTGCCAAACGCGCTGTACTGGCGGGCAGTGAAAGAAGAAGTGCCCTACGGTTTCTACCGCGCCGCAGACGGGGTTGCACGGTCGCGAGCTGTAGGCTGATTTTACCAGTTTCACCGGGATTGAAACTCTATGAACAACGATACCTTATTAATATAACATAACATATAACAAAGCATAACACGTCTGATAGTCCTTATAAGGACTGGCTTAAAGGGGCGAAGCAAGAATGCTTTTCATCTTCCCCGTTATCTGTAGAGGACAGTGTAGGAATAAGGTAGTATTGAGCTATTAAAGCTCTGATCATGGCAGGAGGGTAACAGCAATAGCCGAGCCTCAGTTAGAACTTCACTGGCTACAGTATTGCCATCCATTACCCTCCAAGGGTATTGGATGGTTCGTCTCCCCACCTAAACCAACCATCCGCATAACACGTTTAGTCCTTATAAGGACTGGCTTAAAGGGGCGAAGCAATATTGCTTTTCATATTCCCCGTTGTCTATAGAGGACAGTGTAAGGATAAGGTGTTATTGAGCTATAAATATAAAGCTCTGATCATGGCAGGAGGGTAACAGCAATAGCCGATCTTCAGTTAGAACTTCATTGGCTAAAGCATTGCCATCCATTACCCTCCAAGGGTACCAATTTTAGTCGCCTCGTACTACATGCATTAGCTACAGTGGTGCTATTCTTATCCCGGCAACCACACGGGGAGCATAACACGTTTGTCAACCTCTGATTCTGTTATTTCCATTAGACCTTAAATATTATATGGTGTATTTCCAAATATTTTATTTACTTATTTAAAAAAATTAAAATGATTTAAATGAGTTTATTACTGTTTATTAATTAATAGCTACTTAATAGTTTAATTTAATTATTTAAGATTTTATATTGCATATTTTTATTGTATTTTATTTCAATGAGTGCGTCTGTATTTTGATGCTGAATTTAGCTTGCCCAAAAATTAACAGAACTAGAGGTGTTCTTTCATTTGTTTTTATTTGTGTGACGATACCATTATTCAATTACATTTTTTGTATATTATTATTGCCTATCCATTATTATTTTTATTATCCACATTATTATTGCCTATCCATTAGTATCTAATTGTATATAACCGAATAATGGTATCCTCACACGAAAAAAATGTAAAGAATACTTTCAATTCTGTTTAACATTGAAATAAAATATAACAATAAATATAATATCTTAAATAATTAAATGCAATATTTAAATATTGATTAAAATTATGGTAAATTTTTTTAATTATCTTTAAATAAATTAATTAAGTAAAAATTTTGAAAATACACCATGTAAAATTTAAAATCTTAAATAATTAAGTGTAATATTAGTATCGGTGGTTATTATGATACAAGATCGGGTAGAAGTATCCAATACCCATGGAGGGTAATGGATGGCAATGCTGTAGCTAATGAAGCTCTAACTGAGGCTCGGCTATTGCTGTTACCCTCCTGCCATGATTAGAGCTTTAATTGCTCAATGGTTATTATGATAGTTGAAATTTTGAAAATAAGCTATGTTAAATTTAATACCTAATAAAAATAATTGAAACTGATGTCATATTTTATATTTTATGTTTATTGTTTACCAGTATATAGATATTAAACTCTGTGGATCAAATCTGATTTATTTATATATATCTGTGAAAGGTACCAATTGGTAGTTATGCGCACTCCATAAGCATAATTTCCCAGTCTTGTTATATTTTGCTAATAGGCGGAACGTAATCCAACTTAAATATCGGTTTTGAACAGTTGACAGAGTGAAGAGATTGTTGCATCATGATTTGTCAAATAACCTTGTCATCAAATCACGTGATCTACCAGCCTTTATCAAAGAAATCTACTATAATTAGAAATAAAATTTCCCAAGTCACTCTTTTCCTTTTGTCAGAAAAACAAACACCGTAGAAGATATTTCGAATGCACAGAGCACGAAAAATAATAACAGAAAAACACATTTCGACAACTTTCCTGGTGCCGCCTACAGTAATGTTTATAGTAGCGAAACTCACTGACTGGACAGAATATATTCGTCACACCAAACAAGCGTGGGTAGCTCTCTAATGTTCTCTGTGCTTGCCATCCGTGTCCAAGCCACGCTTTGTGCAACTTGCGGCCTTTGATTGCCCACACACAACAAACACACAAGGCTAGCGTGATCTCTGGTCTAGTAGATGATACCAAAACAGAATTTCCATGTATAACATTAAACGCGTGACCTTTGTTTACCGATTAAATTTGGTTTTAACGGGTCAGTTTGGTCGTGCACAACGAATGATACTAATGTTATCGTTCATGAGGAATTTATATACAAACCCTTGTAAAAGTTTGACTTTTTATAATTATTTTACACTGTTGACAAATTTAGGATTTTTTTTCCCTTCTTTCGATAAAAACTGAATAAACAAATTTTAATTTAAAAAATAAATAAACAGTATACCGTATTTTTCGGACCATAAGACGCACCTTTTTACATAGAAAAATCAACTTAAAATTGGGATGCGTCTTATTGGTCCGAAGGTAACATTACAATACGAATTTTTGCACTATACCGAAGCTGTTAGCGAAGTTCAATTACTGGCGCAGTATATTAATAAAATTAGTAAGTACGCCACTGAAGGTAGGTACCAAAGTTATCTCGCTGCATGTGGGTGAATCACTGATTTAGTCATTAGTGTGTAAACATATTCGCTTTTGTACGGTTCATTTTAATTATTTTTTTATAAGTCGTTAAAATTTTTATCTTAAAATTAGAAAAAATGAGTGCAAAACAAAAAAAGACTTTCATATAACGTGAGTTATAAATTAAATGTGATAAATTATGCAAAATAATATGGAAACAGAGCAGTAGAAAGACATTTTGGTCCACCACCAACAGAAGAAAATGGTGTGAGTGGAGAAAACAAGAGGAACAATTAAAACTGCTATGTAAACACAATTCCGTTCGCACCTAGAAAAATGGCCAGAATTAGAAGGATAAATGAAAAATTGGGTAAGAAATCATCGAAACATGGGAATATCTGTTTCTACGAAAATGATAATTTTTGAAGCGAAACGATGGGCAACTGCTAATGGAATTTTAGATTTTACCGAATCACCGACTTGGTTCTTTATATTTATGAAAAGACACGGGTTATGCATGCGTACAAAAACCACTCTAGCCCAAAAAATGCCGGCTGACTATGAAGCTAAAATTATAGAATTCCATAGATTTTTTTCATATCAGCGAGAAGGAAATTTAACTTTGATCTTAATCAAACTGCGAACATGGATGAAGTGCCTCTAACTTTTGATGTTCCTTCAAATCGGACAGTAGATTCAAAAGGCACCAAATCAATAGTGATCAAAACAACAGGTCACAAAAAAACTCACTACCCTGTAGTTTTAGCTTGTTGCGCGGGCGGAACAAAATTACCCCTCATGTTAATCTTCAAGAGAAAAACGTTACCGAGAGATGAAATTCCTCGTGACATTATTATCCACGTTCAAGATAAAGGCTGGATGGACGAAACAGCAATGAAATTATGGATACAAAAGATAGGGGCAAAATGTCCAGGTGCGTTGTTAGTGTGGGATCAATTCAGAGCGCATAAAACAGAATCAACAAAGAAGCTTCTAAAAGAAATGAATACAGAATTAGCTGTCATTCCTGGAGTCCTTACAAGTCAATTACAACCCTTGGATAGATCTATTAATAAACCATTCAAAAATTTTATGCGGGAAGAGTGGAACAAATGGATGGCAAAGCCAAATCGCGATGTTACAGCAACAGGACGTATGAAATGGCCAACGATTTCAGAAGTATGTACCTGGGTGAAAAATTCACGGGAAGCTGTGAAAGAAGAGGCGATTATAAAGTCATTTAAGAAATGCGGGATAAGTCATGCGATGGATGGTACCGAAGATGACGCAGTTTTTGAAGGAAGTGACTACAATAGTTCAGACGAAAGTAATACGAACGGTGACACTAACGAGACGAGTGATAATACCGAGAGTGAAGATGAACTGAATATTGCTAATACAAATGATTGTAACAATAAATAAAAATTAAGCAAGAATTTGTAAATATCTTTATATAATAAAATATTTTTTTTCTAAAAATCGTTTCATAAATTTGGGGTGCGTCTTATCGTCCGAAAAATACGGTATACATCAAATCAAGCATAAATTATAATATTGAAACATATACTTTAAAGCAGGGATTCTCAACCTATGGTACGTGAGCCACTGCCTTACTGGTACATCTAATTTCTTGAATTAAATATGGTGGTACGCCACTAGAAAATGTTGAGAACCCCTGCTTTAAAGTAATAACAAACATCGGTAGTCCTTATAAAGACTGGCTTAAAAGGGCGAAGCAAGAAGGCTTTCCCTCTTCCCCGTTATCTGTAGAGGACAGTGTAGAGATAAGGTGTTATTGAGCTGTTAAAGCTCTGTTCATGGCAGAGGGTAACAGCAATAGCCTGGCTACAGCATTCACACGGTCAATTTTCCGACTTCTCAGAAACATCGGTAATGTATCATCCTAACCTTTTATAAATATTCACTGCAACAAATGAAACGGTGTATTTAAAAAATATTAATTTATTTAAGTTTTTAATTTAACTTTTTAATATTAGAAAAAAAATTATTATCTTCATTAATGATGCAACCTGTTTTTAAACTAAGAAATCTTAATAACCTGTTTAACAAACAATCTGGAGGAAACGTAGATGGACATTTACGTATCCTAATACTTCATGAGTAGTAGGAAGCAGCTCTGACATTAAACGTGTAGAGTATTGATGGAGTAGATCCAGGCAGTGAATGTTTAGAACCCGGGCTCGTACTAAATAGCATACATTCTTTTCCTGGTGTTTTAGTATGAGCGATATCTACTCGATTGGGATGCCTAAAGGTAAGGAAACGTGGACTATTATAGGACATGGTGTTGGCAAACAATAGAATAGAGATTGCAAAGCCTTCCCCAATTTGTTAGGGTGGCGTTGACTAGGCGTTATCCAGGCGATACTTCCCATGTCTTTATCAAACAAGAGGATGTCGGCGTTCATTAAGATTTTGTCCCCCCCCCATCTTGCCCTTTTCCCGTTGAGAGTAACACGTCGCTGGAACCAACTTCACGGACCACTTGATGGTGGGTTGTTGGCGCACGTGGCAGAAGACGATAAATAAACTAATTATCCAACTCCTGGCAGTGTGGGTTCCTATGTGGGAGAAGTCAGGAGGAACGTGCAGTGTCCCGCAATGGCAGAGACGGAATAGCTGCAGATGGGCCGTTCTGTGTTCAAGCATTCAGCTGAGACCTTTTTCGTCATTGTTTCTGGAGACTTATGGAGTGGGTGGAGTGGCACTTGCAAGTTCAATGGCAAGAATAAGGGTTCCTGACCTTTGCAATGGGGACATGATGTCGGCAAGATATTCCTTTCAAGGAATGTTTCATTCTGTACTCTCCTTAGCTTTCCTAAACGAACAAATATCATTCTTTCTCTCTCCTTGATAAATCATTTAGTTTGCAAATGTCATTGGTCTTGCTATCTTTCACTTAGTCATTCATGTAACTTCATCCATTCTGTATTCTGTGTATAAGAAATAGAATGGTGTATTGTCGAATTTTGATAAATATTATACATGCATATGTTTTCTTTGCTTTTCTCTTTGATATTCATAATATTTAAGTTCAATATTATACTTTTTAAATATTAATAAATACTTATTAAGTAAATTAATTAATAATAAATTAATGTTTTATTTTTCTTTCTCTTCATGCTTTTTGAAATTAAAAGTTTTCAGATTTCAAGGAAGAATTGTCACAGAAAATGCATTTGAAGTTCATAATTGCAAAAATAAAATATCAAGATTTTTTTTTTAATTTACTCCGGATCAGCAGTGCACATTAAAAAGTGTACTTGGACCTCGAAATCTACTGAAACAGTATAGGTATAGAAGAAACATTTCTTGTAGAAAAAGATTCATTTCTCTGGAGAAACAAATAATTAATCTTACTGAGCAGTCATTTCCAAGACATTAAAATTAACATCATAACTAATGAAATAAAATAATTTATAAAAATATAAAATAAAATCAATTAAAACAAAAGTACCATGTACTTCTCTTTTTCACCCACTGATTTCACAGAATTAGTTTCTCTACACATTCAAAGTGAAATGAAATAATTACACAGTTCTTATAAGAACTGGGCGATGGACTGAATCCTTGACTCATAATTATAATTACACATTATCACTTTTAGATTATTTATATTTACTATATATAAGAAAATTAATGGTTTGTTCTTGAATTTTAATAAATATTATATAAATATTTATTTATTTTAAAATATTTTATTTATTTTGTGGCATAAAATGTATTCAGTTTTTTAGTATATTAATTTTTAGAAAAATTTATGTTTTATCATAAACTTATTGAAGATATACATTTCTTCTGTGAATTTCTTGCATTTCTAATAAAATGCTAATTTTGAGCTAATTAAAGAAAGTTGACAAATTATAGAGAGAAAGACAAAGTAAAAGATCTGCAAAAGAGAATAACATGAATTATGCCGGCAGTTTGGCAAAAGAAGCACACATCGTTATTAAAAATCTTATCTAAGTATTTCAAATGATCCACTGTAATACATTTACCAACAGTAGGATTTTTATCAGTTTCTATTACAAGCGTTTCTGTATGAAACGTACAAATATGCAATTGTTGTCGATTTTAAAGTATTTGTAATCAAGTCATGTTTTTAAAAGTATGATCTAATTCTGTGGGAACTTCTGGAAGGTCTGAGTTACTCCCTACTAGGTGATCAATGTCATCAGCAAATTTTAGATGGTTTATGTTTCTTTCTCCTACTGTTACAAATATTACAATTAAAATATATTATGATTATTGACACAGTTGTCAATAGTGTTTTCCTGTGTGGAATTGAAAAGAGCTTTTGAAATAAAGTTCGATTCACGTCTCCACAACCTCACGCTACCATATAAGGAACATATCACAAATTCAGAAGCGATGTAAAGAATCAATTCTTTATCTAGTCCAAGATATAACATCATAAAGATTCATAGGAAACAATTAACCTGACTTGGTCATATGAGCAGATCTAAAGGCATTCTGATGGCCTAGTTTTTCTGAAAAAAAAAAAAAAAAAAAAAAAAAAAACGTTTTTCTGAAAGATAGTTTTCAATTGATACTTTATCTTTTTTTTTTTTTTTCAATAACAACAAAGATCAAATAGATGCCCAATTATATTCCCATTATTTGACTATTTTTAATCTAGGTTTATTCTATTTTGAATCTAATCCATACTTCTGATTGAATTTCTCTTGGGCATTTTCTGCTACAGTTTTATTATTTGTTATTTTATTGGGTGCCTTTTCAGAGCAATGTAGTCCCGACTTTGATTTCTTTTACAGTTCCATTTTTTTTTCTTTCATTTTTATGATATTTACTTTCCGTATTCTCTCAAAAGTCTTCCCATGAGTGTTGTTTAACTTCTTTTACAAGTAACGTAGCTTTCTTACATTTTCGTCGGTATTCTTTAGGGGACACACGCTGACTTACTTGCCAGGAATTTTCTATATGATTTCTTCTTTTCACGGACTGTTTCTTTAACTTTCTGTAACTACCACTTGTTCTTTTTTTTTTTTTTTTTCTTTCGCTGAAAACAATTTTACTGCATGCCTCTCTGGTTGAATCATCCAAGTTTTCTTGCGAATGTATGTACATTTTCACGTTAAAACATGAAGTTAGTAATGACAAGAGCGTGTTTCAAGTAGAAATCTAGCAGGTAAACACCAAATAGCTTTGCTGTGTTCTCCAAAAATATTCCTAAATGATTTCTACATGTCTGTGATTAATTTAATACTCCGCTATTTATTTTTATCCTTTTTATGTCAATTGTCCTCTCTGATGTCTTGAAAATTTTCTCTCCTTCTTTCTGTTCAGTATGTGTATACTGAAAGAGGCCTTGTATTTGATCCAGTTAGAAAGACCTACGTGTCAATCGTATTTACGAAGATAAATCAGCCTCTGTAACACCGAGGTGCTTTTTTCTTTCCGAAAACTGGTTTTTCATCCCACAACATAAGCAATCAGACTTAAAAACACATTCCAAATGAACGATATGCTTACTTCATAGTCATAACTATGATAATTTTAATCATACTTTTAAATATTCGTTTCCAAAGAATACTTATTAGGTTGCTGGTATCTATCTTCATTTCTATTGTAAATGACTTCTCTTTGTCTTCGTTCTTAGAAACAGTGGAGACCTTGTAAAACCTTTTACATCCTTTCGAAGTCCAAACTCGCATGCAATCTGATGTGTATTGTAAAGTGTGCGTAGCTTCAGCAATACAGAATACAATTTGATCGGCTAGACCCTAGACAGCCAGTCTATTCTCTTTAGTTCAGCATACAATGGGAAGGCGAAGACTGAACATTGGAGTCTTGGTCTGTTTCTACAGGTCGAATAACTAATTTGGTTATCTCCTTTCTATTTCTGTCCTTTTATTTATAATGCTTTATTTTTTTTTCTTCTATGACTCTTCGTTATTTATAATATACTAAAGGCCAGTGATGAGAATGTTACTCACAAAATATCTTTATATTATTTTTCTTTCTAGATTACTTTACATTTGCGTTTGATATGTTTTATGTGAAAAGGAACTGCTGTGTTGTTTCAGTTACATGCAATCCTTAAGTTTTATTTTCCAGAAACCCTCCTCCCCATCCCTCCATTTGCACCACAGTAAATCATGTTTTGCTGCAGGAGATACAATATCCTATTAATCGGGATATAAGATAGGATGAAAAGGTTTTTATCCTTTCTCTGTCTCTCGCGCTATCTCCTAGATGTTTAATATATTTGTATATCAGTTATTAATTATAAATTCAACTCCGAATCAAAAAAATTAAAATAATCAAAGAAAATGTGTTGAATGATTCATAATTTTAATTTATTGCATAGAAAATAATTATTACCAAATATGAATTAGCATCCTCTAAATCTACGTACTTTGTAGATTATATAATCATGTAAACACATAAAAATGTAATATGAATTATAAGAAAACTGTTATTTGAAAATATTCACAAAATTAGAATAATTTTTAACGTGGTTCAAAATATTAGAATATTATAAATTTTTCTGGTTGGTTTTGAGCATAGAAATAGCACACATTTCAGTAGCTGCAGGACTGACTCGTGTGTGAGGAATCGTTTGTGCGTGGATTTCAGTTAATTATTTGCTAAACATGGCTCGAACCAGTGACGTATCGGAAGCTAAGAAGTTTTGTATGGTGTTTCTACACAAAGAAAGCCAAAACTCAACAGTTTATAGCTAAGGAATTGAAATGTTCTCAAGCAAGCGTGAGTAGAGTATTGAGACAGTATTCTAATAACCGGAGTTTTCAAAATAATCGCTACAATAGCGGTCGAAAGGTAATAACCATATCAAGAAATCAGAGGAGATTGAAGAATATCGTGAAGAAAAAAACCGCTTCTGAAGTGCAAGATATTTTCACAGGAGATGGAAAGAATTAGGTGTGAGTGTGTCTAAATCTACGACGTTGAGAAGACTTCACAAATTGGGTTTTAAATCACGTGTGCCTAAGACGAAGCCGCTTATGACCTCCAAGCAAAAGGTAACTACAGTGCGATGGTGAAAGCAAAGACTGTTGTGAGGTCAAGAGGACTGGAAAAAAGGTACTTTTTAGCGATGAAAGTATGTTTTGCGTGTCCCATGGTGATCAAGAGATATGAGTTTGGTGTCATAGGCAATAAGCATTTGATAAAGAATACATGAAACGTTCGGTGAAATTGGCAACGTCTGTCATGGTATGGGCTTGTAGGACTGTAGAGAGTTCAGGTAGGCTATGTATTGTGTACGGAGTCAATTCCAAAGTGTACCAAGAAATTCTTGAGCATTTATGTTACCAGCATCGGAAGATTTATGTGATGGTGATTTCCTTTTTCAGCAAGAAAGGCAAATCAATGTAATTCCTTGGCCGACATACTCGCCAGATTTAAACCCCACTGAAAATTTGTGGGGAACTATGGAGAAACATATTCAAGTAAGTTGCCCCGAGAGACATAAACGAACTTGTTTTTAGTCTGCAGACCATATGGACATGTTTTGATTAAAAAAGAAAAAGAAAAAGACTGTGAACCGCTAGTAAATAATATGTCCAACCGTTAACGAACGGTCGTAAAAGTTAAGTGGGATGCAACAAAGCGCTAATTATCATGTTTCCCTTTGACTGTAATTTTTGTGCATTTATTTTTGCATTATTCTAATATTTTAACCACATCAAAAATTATTCCAATTTTGTAATGTTTCCAAATAAGTTTTCTTATAATTTATATTACATTATTTTGTCTTTACACGGTCATATAATCTACAAAGTACGTAGATTTAGATGATACCAATTCATATTTGGTAAATAATTATTTTCTATACAATAAATTTGAATTGCAAATCATTCAACACATTTTCTTTGATTATAATTTTTTTAATTTCGGAAGTGTGTGTATATATATATATATATATATATATATATATATATATATATATGTATATATATATATATATATATATATATATATATATATATATATATGTATATATATATATATATATATATATATAGAGAGAGAGAGAGAGAGAGAGAGAGAGAGAGAGAGAGAGAGAGAAAGTTTTTTACCTTGGGTATACTATACGTTAAAGATACCAAGCTATTTTAAACCTGGTTTTAATCCATTTCCCAAGTAAGCAAACAGACAAGTAAGTCAAGTTTGCGCCTGCAAGTAGTGCAAGTCTAGGCAACTCGTGGTAAAGGTGGAATAAGCTCTGATCACTATTCTTAATATTTACCCTTAATGCAAAGCACATCTCCTTGAGGAGATGTATGATGCTATGCATTGAAGCCCAGCTCCTACTGATGAGACCTCAATAAAGGTCGAAACCGGTCTGGGTAGTGGCTCCTTGCCTTCAATGCATAGTATCATACATCTCCTAGGAGATGTGCTTTGAATTAAGGGTAAATATTAAGAATAGTGATCAGATCTTATTCCACCTTTATCACGAGTTGCCTAGACTTGCACTACTTGCAGGCGCAAACTTGACTTACTTGTCTGTTGCTTACTTGGGAAATCTAGAAAACTGAACATGAATGAGGTAGAGAAATAGTAAACCTACAGAAAGGTCTTGAAGGAGAATCGAACTTAGATGTGGGGGAAGAACCTGGCCCGAGTGATGCAGCTCACAAGGAGCTGCACCGCCTCACTGTAAGCCTTCACCGCTCGGGTTCTTAGGTCCACCCCCTCCTGTGGGAACTAAAGAGCAGTGAAGCTATGCACAGGAACCCATGACGTGGTTAGTGTGCCTTCCGTTTGTTATGGGCTGTCAGGATTTGTTAAACGACCTTACTTCCCCTGGCCAAGTCGAACATGCAGAGTTCTGTAAAACGCCACTGCCACCTCATCTTCTATGTCCAGAACTCCACGTACCTGCTCAGGAGTGACTTCACTTATATCTTCAACAAAGAGGTCACCCCATTTAGCACTGGCGACCTAAGGACCATAGTTCCCTGTGAGGAGGAGTTTAGGTTCTCCTATTTACCCCATTGCTTTTTAAAATTTTTCTGCCACCTCGGGGATGTCCTTTAGGAGATACCTTAGAATTTCCACTGCTTTTGCGTGTGTGTGTGTAGGGGGGGGGGTTCTTGGTAGGCGATCTCCGATTCTTCTGTTGTGATGTCAGCTGATTTTTGTTTTTTCGTCTCCATTACCTCTGGATTTATTGGTCTGCACTTCTTCTGGGTTTTTTGTTTCCTTCTCCACTGGGTTTGATGTGTTGTTTGTCTCCATTTGTTCTGTTTCATCTTCTTGCTCTTCTGTATTTTCTGCAGTAGCGGTTTGATTTTTGGCTGTTTCTTCTACTTCTTTGTTCATTGTTACTGCAGTCTTAGCAGCTTTTTTTTTTCATCTTATGGCTTTTTGTTTCTGCTGTGTCACGTGCAGCCTTCAGGGTTGGAAAACCTTCCCGCTCTGTATCATTTGTCTCTTCTACTGATGATAGTGTGACTGGCGTGATGGCACCTCCCATCTTTTCTGCAAGGGTTCTCGATGTGTAGGTGTCAACTTTGTGGTCCTTGGACCCACATTTAAAGCAAGCTCTTTGACATTTTCCAAGTGCATGGCCTGTTGTAAGGCAACCTTTGCATTTAATGTTTGGACATTCTGCCCCTAAGTGATCCAAAGAGCCACATCTGAAGCATTGCTTCTTTACGCCTTATATAGTCCTTATAAGGACTGATTTAAAGGGGCGAAGCAAGAATGCTTTTCATCTTCCCTGTTATCTGTAGAGGACAGTGTATGGATAAGGTGTTATTGAGCTGTTTAAAGCTCTGATCATGGCAAGAGGGTAACAGCAATGTCCGAGCCTCAGTTAGAACTTCGTTGGCTACAGCATTGCCATCCATTACCCTCCAAGGGTATTAATCACCGCATCTCACGGTCGATTCTCCATTCTCCACACCTTCTTTATGCCTGGGTAGGTGACTATATATATATATATACATATATATACATATAATATAATATATACAGAAAATAGAACATGTTTCATACTCTAATTTCACTGATCTACAGAACCGAATCTTTTTTGCTTCAAAGATCTTTTAATTAATAAGAAAATAAATCTTCATAATTCACCCGGTCGAAACTTTTTTCAATGGTTAGTGATTACAATCGAAACCAATTTCTAAACCTGAAAAGTTCACTATTATTAATTTCAGTCATTATTTATTTTTAAGGTGTCTAAAGAGATTTTACTTTTTCTTAAAAAAATATAAGTTATCTGGTGAAGTTATAATTTATTTTCAGAATATTTATAAAATATAATTAATTATATAGATATATTACTTCTTTTATAGTTAATAAATTAGACTGTGTAAATTTTATTCGTCTGTAGATAATTCACCCAAAATCCATTCACTTGCTCATACGAATTCGAAATAAATGTAAAATTTCATACTTAAACAACCCAAAAAATAAATAATTTTTTAAAGAAACAAAATAAATAATTGTTTCCTATAAAATTAAAATAATATTGAAATATTTTTTTTAAAAAAATAAGTATTTCAGTCGAAATAATATATTTCTGTTGTTAACATAAATAAAATTAATACACAAATTATAATAAAATATACTTTTTTATTTTATAATTAACACAGATTTAATGAGAAAAAAAAATGTCCTTTTTAGGACTTCCAGGGTAACAATTAGCAATGCTGAACCGAGGAAGTAAACTGAGGTTCGGCTGTTGCTGTTATCCTGGGTGATGAGTTTTTGAGTTTGCTCCCTTAGGGTTTTTGCCTTAAGGGAGCACCTTGAGTCTCCGGGGAAGGTGTTCTCCGGCAGGGCCCGCTGAGGGGTTCTTGTCGGTGAATTATTTTCCTCGGAATTTGAGCGGTTCTGCTCAGGAGTCGGGGAGCCCATCGGGGTGCTAGGATGGGGCGGCCGACACTGAGTGGAACCAACGCTGAGCGGTTCTGCTTAAACGGGGTGCTTGGACGGGGCGGCCGTCAATGAGTGGAACCAACGCTGAGATATGGACGGTCTTTCGCCCACTATGGAGTGGCCTAGAGATCGTCCGATTTTTTGAGATTTTACCCTTTACTTACTAATCAGGGTAACAATTAGCAATGCTGAACCGAGGAAGTAAACTGAGGTTCGGCTGTTGCTGTTATCCTGGGTGATGAGTTTTTGAGTTTGCTCCCTTGGGGTTTTTGCCTTAAGGGAGCACCTTGAGTCTCCGGAGAAGGTGTTCTCCGGCAGGGCCCGCTGAGGAGTTCTTGTCGGTGAATTATTTTCCTCGGAATTTGAGCGGTTCTGCTCAGGAGTCGGGGAGCCCGTTGGGGTGCTTGAACGGGGCGGCCGACACTGAGTAGAACCAACGCTGAGCGGTTCTGCTTAAACGGGGAGCCCGTCGGGGTGCTTGGACGGGGCGGCCGTCAATGAGTGGAACCAACGCTGAGACATGGACGGTCTTTCGCCCACTATGGAGTGGCCTAGAGATCGTCCGATTTTTTGAGATTTTACCCTTTACTTACTAATCAGGGTAACAATTAGCAATGCTGAACCGAGGAAGTAAACTGAGGTTCGGCTGTTGCTGTTATCCTGGGTGTGAGTTTTTGAGTTCGCTCCCTTAGGGTTTTTGCCTTAAGGGAGCACCTTGAGTCTCCGGGGAAGGTGTTCTCCGGCAGGGCCCGCTGAGGGGTTCTTGTCGGTGAATTATTTTCCTCGGAATTTGAGCGGTTCTGCTCAGGAGTCGGGGAGCCCATCGGGGTGCTAGGATGGGGCGGCCGACACTGAGTGGAACCAACGCTGAGCGGTTCTGCTTAAACGGGAAGCCCGTCGGGGTGCTTGGACGGGGCGGCCGTCAATGAGTGGAACCAACGCTGAGACATGGACGGTCTTTCGCCCACTATGGAGTGGCCTAGACATCATCCGATTTTTTGAGATTTTACCCTTTGCTTACTAATCAAGGTAACAAATGGCAATGCTGTAGCTAATGAAGTTTTAACTGAGGCTTGCTATTGCCGTTATCCAGCCATGACTAGAGCTTTTTAGCTCAATAACACTCCATCCACACAGATTATCTTCATTCAGATGACGGGATAAAGAGTCAAGGACTCAGTCCATCGCCCAGTTCTTTTAAGAACTTTAAAATAAGGAGGGTTAGGAATTTCCAAAGTCCTTCTTAGGACTTCTAGGGTAACAATTACCAATGCTGAACCAAGGAAGTAAACTGAGGTTCGGCTGTTGCTGTTATCCTGGGTGTGAGTTTTTGAGTTCGCTCCCTTACCTTGAGTCTCCGGGGAAGGTGTTCTCCGGCATGGCCCGGTGAGGGGTTCTTGTCGGTGAATTATTTTCCTCGGAATTTGAGCGGTTCTGCTCAGTAGTCGGGGAGCCCGTCCGGGTGCTAGGACGGGGCGGCCGACACTGAGTGGAACTAACGCTGAGCGGTTCTGCTTAAACGGGGTGCTAGGACGGGGCGGCCGTCAATGAGTGGAACCAACGCTGAGATATGGACGGTCTTTCGCCCACTATGGAGTGGCCTAGAGATCGTCCGATTTTTTGAGATTTTACCCTTTACTCACTAATCAGGGTAACAATTAGCAATGCTGAACCGAGGAAGTAAACTGAGGTTCGGCTGTTGCTGTTATCCTGGGTGTGAGTTTTTGAGTTCGCTCCCTTAGGATTTTTGCCTTAAGGGAGCACCTTGAGTCTCCAGGGAAGGTGTTCTCCGGCACGGCCCGCTGAGGGGTTCTTCTCGGTGAATTATTTTACTCGGAATTTGAGCGGTTCTGCTCAGTAGTCGGGGTGCTAGGACGGGGCGGCCGTCACTAAGTGGAACCAACGCTGAGACATGGACGGTCTTTCGCCCACTATGGAGTGGCCTAGAGATCGTCCGATTTTTTGAGATTTTACCCTTTACTTACTAATCAGGACTTCCAGGGTAACAATTAGCAATGCTGAACCAAGGAAGTAAACTGAGGTTCGGCTGTTGCTGTTATCCTGGGTGTGAGTTTTTGAGTTCGCTCCCTTAGGGTTTTTGCCTTAAGGGAGCACCTTGAGTCTCCGGGGAAGGTGTTCTCCGGCACGGCCCGCTGAGGGGTTCTTGTCGGTGAATTATTTTCCTCGGAATTTGAGCGGTTCTACTCAGTAGTCGGGGTGCTAGGACGGGGCGGCCGACACTGAGTGGAACCAACGCTGAGCGGTTCTGCTTAAACGGGGAGCCCGTCGGGGTGCTAGGATGGGGCGGCCGTCACTAAGTGGAACCAACGCTGTGACATGGACGGTCTTTCGCCCACTATGGAGTGGCCTAGAGATCATCCGATTTTTTGAGATTTTACCCTTTACTTACTAACCAGGGTAACGAATGGCAATGCTGAACCAAGGAAGTTAACTGAGGTTCGGCTGTTGCTGTTATCCTGGGTGATGAGTTTTTGAGTTCGCTCTCTTAAGGTTTTTGCCTTAAGGGAGCACTTTGAGTCTCCGGGGAAGGTGTTCTCCGGCACGGCCCGCTGAGGGGCTTTGTCGGTGAATTATTTTTCTCGGAATTTGAGCGGTTCTGCTCAGTGGTCGGGGAGCCCGTCACTGAGTGGAACCAACGCTGAGATATGGACGGTCTTTCGCCCACTATGGAGTGGCCTAGAGATCGTCCGATTTTTTGAGATTTTACACTTTACTTACTAATCAGGATAACAAATGACAATGCTGTATCCAATGAAGTTTTAACTGAGGCTCTGCTATTGCCGTTACCCAGCCATGACTAGAGCTTTTTAGCTCAATAACACTCCATCCACACAGATTTTCTTCATTCAGATGACCGGATAAAGAGTCAAGGACTCAGTCCATCGCCCAGTTCTTTTAAGAACTTTAAAATGAGGAGATGTGGTGATTGATGATTGATATCCTTGGAAGGTAATGGATGGCAATGCTGTAGCCAATGACGTCCTAGCTGAGGCTCGGCTATTGCTGTTACCCTCCTGCCATGGTCAGAACTTTAATAGCTCAATAACACCTAATCCCTACACTGTCCTCTGCAGATAACGGGGAAGATGAAAAGCATTTTTGCTTCGCCCCTTCTAGCCAGTCCTTATAAGGACTTTTCAAATGAAGATTAAATGGGAGGGTAATGGATGGCAATGTTGTAGCCAACGAAGTTCTAACGGGGAATATGAAAATATTCTTGCTACACCCATTTAGCCAGTCCTTTTAAGGACTTTTCAAATGAAATCTAAGGTTGTCCGCCATGCTCCTCTGCACTTAGTAACATTCTTATTCCATTCTTTCACTGGCAAATAGTCGTGTCGAATTTGAAAATCAAGATATACAATCTGGTTAGATGCGTGATTTTCTTAATAAAATATAGCCTGCAATTATTGAAGAAGAAGAACGTGAATGATTCATTTCGGGGATGTGAATAGAAATTACGGGATATTATTAATCTATCATTATTGCATAATATTTCCTATTTCTATTAATAAAATCTGTAAAATTACACAGTTTAAGGGCATATAAGTCTTGTGGATGTTCTAATTAAAATAATCTCTCACAACCGTAAAATATATTGGTGAAAAAGAGATGAATAACTACTTGTGGTGTGCAAAACGTTTTGTAGAGAAGCACTTCGTACGTATACGGTCTCATATGGAAGTATTTCCCTTCTGGAAACTCAGGTTTTTTATCCCACAAAAGAGGCAAACCCGCTACGAACACAATTGGTTTCTTAGTCCTTATTGCTTCGGCCGTAATTCGAAATAAACACATCCCACAGTGGTTCTTTGTTTACCAGTTATTTATACTTCGAACATTATATAGAATTATGATCCGTCTTCATGCAAGAGCCTGGAACTTGTGAAAAATCCGATAAGCTATGACACGCTTATCCAGTTTTTGTTTTATTAATAAAGGAATAGCACCACAAATGTTTGATTTGACTTTATAAACAAAACAAAATAAAAAGAAATAAATAATTACTGACAATTACTATGTAAATCTTATATATATTACAAGTTCAAATCTTTGATTTGACTTTATAAATAAAACAAAATAAAAAGAAATAAATAATTACCGACAATTACTATCTAAATCTTATATATATTACAAGTTTACAAAATCTAAATGGTTTTGATTAGAAATTCCAATAGACTAACGTTCGTTATATTACAATATTATCATTTTCTAAAAATATTATAAATCGTTTATTATGTTTTTATAATAAATTCATTTTGTAAAGTATTTTTTGTAATATTGTTTGTATTTGATTTTTTTCCGTAAACACCTTTATATATCTTTAATCTTGTTCTTTATAATGCTCGGTCAGCATCAGCTTGCGAACTATCCCCGTGTGGTTGCGGGGATGAGAATAGCACCAACAATGTAGCTAATGCATGTCGTATGAGGCGACTAAAATTGGTACCCTTGGAGGGTAATGCATGGCAATGCTGTAGCCAATGAAGTTCTAACTGAGGCTTGGCTATTGCTATATTGCTATTACCCTCCTGCCATGATCAGAGCTCTATTTATAGCTCAATAACACCTTCTCCTTACACTGTCCTCTACAGACAACGGGAATAAATATGAAAAGCAATATTGCTTCGCCCCTTTAAGCCAGTCCTTATAAGGACTAAGGCTTGCGAACTAGATGGACGGTGAGATGCGGTGATTAACGCCTTTGGAGGGTAATGGATTACAATGCTGTAGCTAATGAAGTTCTAACTGAGGCTCGGCTATTGCTGTTACTCTCCTGCCATAATCAGAGCTTTAATTGCTCAATAACACCTTATCCATACACTGTCCTCTGCAGATAACGGGGAAGATGAAAAGCATTCTTGCTTCGCCCATTTAAGCCAGTCCTTATTATAAGGACTATAAGAATGATTGCGAACTAGGACGGTTGAAAGTTGAATAAATATATATATATAGATGCGGTGATTAATACCCTTGGAGGGTAATGGATAGCAATGCTGTAGCCATTGAAGTTCTAACTGAGGCTCGGATATTGCTGTTACCCTCCTGCCATGATCACAGATTTATTTATATACCCCAATAACACCTTATCCTTACACTGTCCTCTACAGATAGCGGGGAAGATGAAAAGCATTCTTGCTTCGCTCCTTTAAGCCAGCCTTTATAAGGACTATAAGGAAAGCTTGGGAACTTTGATAAATAATTTTTCAAGTTTTGTTGCCGGAATTGTGTTTCTGCAATGGAAGTATTTGTTATTCGCGACCCTGTTTTCGATGGGAGGTATTCAGATATGAAGTTCTCACGAGATTGTTTAGTTCTCGTGCACGAAATATGACGTCACGTCCGATTGGGTATCCTCAGTGGATGCCAACTAAGAGGTTGTGTCCCACGAACGAAAAGTTCCAACAAGTGTTATTGAAGAAAAGCCACCCACATCGAACCGCTATTGGTTGAAAGTTCGGTTTCCGCAGACTCGCACGATTGGTTTCTTGTGACGTCACTCGCGTATTCATTGAAGGGGAAAACGTCCGACTATTCCAGGAAGAACACCATTGGGATATTTTAGCAGTGATCACTGACCTATATAAAAGTTAAGTGCTTGACACCCGAGTAAAAATAGTTTGAAGCCCCAATTACAACGCTTAGAGAAGGTCAGCTGTCAACTTATTTTTAGAGTAATCTGTTTAGGAAATTCCAAAGAAACCATCGGATTAAATATATTTAAAAACTCTGCCAGGTTGAGGGGGAAATTTGCTATCAGATTAGAAAGAATTCGAATTCACCTTCGAACAGAAACCCTCACTGAAGATTCAAAATTTCATCCCTCAGGTCAAAAAATCACTACTATGCTAATCATCATTAGAATAACCATAACCAAATATAGCTCGAAATTTGAACATCATCTATTTTAATACATTCACACACAATACATGCTATTATAGTCCTTATATACATTCTTGCTTCGCCCCTGGCTTAAAGGGGCGAAGCAAGAATGCTTTTTATCTTCCCAGTTATCTGTAGAGGACAGTGTAAGGATAAGGTTCTATTGAGCTATTAAAGCTCTGATCATGTCATGGCATGAGGTTAAGAGCAATAGCCGAGCTTTCCAACAATACTATTTTAATAGTCCTTATAAGAACTGGCTTAAAGGGGCGAAGCAAGAATGCTTTTCATCTTCCCCGTTATCTGTAGAAGACAGTGTATTATGAGCTATTATTAAATTAAAGCTCTGATCATGGCAGGAGAGTAACAGCAATAGCCGAGCCTCAGTTAGAACTTCATTTGCTACAGCACTGCCATCCCTTACCCTCCAAAGGTATGGTGGTATCGCCCACACAATACTAAATACTATAAATATACTATATATTTTGCATCATTGTTGTTATTATTAATGTCATCTGTTAATAAATTCTAAATGGTGTATTAATATACTTTTAATTTTATTTTCTAATTTAAAAGAAGACTAAAAAAATTTATAAAAAATAGACTAAAATTATTTTTAAACGTTTGTTTTTATTATTTAGACTTTATTAAACATTTTACTTACTAACCTCATAGATTTAATAATAAAATGATATATGTTTAATAATTATCCAACTGAATCAATGCTTTTTTCCAGCAATTATAATAGGACATTAAGACTGCAAGAAAGTCAACCTGATCTTTATCATATTGAAATGAAGCAATTAATTTCAATATGATAATTGCTAACCTCTTTTAAGCATGAAGAACATGTTTTAATATTATTCATGCGTAAAGACGTGAATAAACATGTTGCAATATTACAATTGAAAACTACAATTTTCTGTTCGGTACTTTATAGCTGTTTTTCGTGAATTATGTAATTCTATCAATATTTTTATATCAAACAATATGGCGGAGACGTTAGCTTAAAGCCAAAAACCAAATCAACTGGCAAATAAAATATATTTATTTAATTTTTGATTGATTAATTATATATATTAGACCATTCCTTGTTTGTAATTTATTAATTATAATGTCAGAGAATAGTTTTTCATGTGAATAATTTAAATTCATAGGATGTGAAAAATGTGCTTGCTATTTTAGATCTGACATTAGGAGCTAAAAACATTGGTCGATTTTTCATATTGATATTGACTTGCGGGCGAAAAGGTCAAACGCAAATGCATCTGTTATGTAGAGTTCGGAAATCTATTAAGCAGATGGCAGATATGGATCGAGGACCATGCTCATTTTTGGTAATAGAATATAAGATGGATGATTCGTGTTGATCACAAATTTATAAAGATAGATAGATGGATGGATACCCCTTTTTTGGTTGTACTCTATCATGGTTAATGAGTGTGCGTTTCATTCTCTTTTTTCTTTTTTTTTTCTTAGAAAGAGAATTACAATTTCGGCGAAATATTTTCTTGTAACAAATCATGATGAATGCTTTCAATGTAAGTATTTCATTGTCTACATTACTATATTTATATGTAAAGTCCAATTTTTATTTTAATATTCAAACGAAGCTGTTTTCCATTGATAACTAGACCATTGTATAAGTTTGACCAATTAAATGTGTACGTGCTTCTAATAAGTTGCCCAACCCTGTATTTTCTTATATTGTAGTTACGTGAGACTTTTTCTTAAGTGTATTCTAACTGCTAAACAATTGGTACCGTTTAATATTTGGCAACCTTCATTATTACAGCAATTTCCCGACGCACGTGCGAGTTATTGTTGTTGGTCAAAAAGTGCAGCCGTCAGAGGACAGTAACAAGTAAAAGGAATAATTGGCCAAGCAGGAAAATGCTCTGGCTGGAACAAAAGGTGCCAATTAAAATCTCCTGGTGATGGCGTCTTCAACGAAGAACTCAGAGAATAGTAGTATACAAAAAAAGGGGTAGCAATTAGCGTTGAGTGCATAGTCAAGTGACTGGGAGGATGGGGGGGGACGAGAATGTAGTTTAATTAAAGGAAGAAGCTGACAGGAATCCACTGGTGGCATTAGAACAGACACTATAACGCTTCTGCTAAGCCTAATATTGCTAGTAGTTTGCTGCGTTAGATGAACATGGATTTTTAGTTGTTTTTTTTTCGTATATTCTCTCAATCTTGAAAGAGAGTAAGAAAACTGGAAATGACAATGGACAACCGCTGCCTACAGACATGCATGTTTCCATAGTTTCGAAACAACCACCTCCTTTTAATAACTTTTAGAAATAAATTAAATGTGCTACGGCCCAGCAATACCAAAATATCTCACTTACAGACAACAGGCGAAGGAAATAAAGACAATTGTCGGACTATTCTGGTTCACACGAATCAAAAACGGACATGGATGGCTTCCCAACCTTGTACTCGAATACCGAACTTCTAATCAACTAACATGAAAATAGTATCCAAGCAAATTTTATTATTATTATTACTTGAATTCGATTTGTTGCTAAAAATTATTTCGTCGGCTGTATATAAAAAAAAAGCCTTTCAAGGTTTTCCAATTATTTTGGTAATCGGGTACATATATAAGTATTATGGATTTAAATACGTTTTTATTTTTATTTTTTTAAATATCCGTTGTGACGATAATTAAAGGTTTAAGAATGAAGGAAAAAGACCAATAAAAAGAAAATCTTTCCAACTAAATATAAAATGTTAGTGGTGTGATTGCCCTAGAAAATAAAGTCCGAGAATGGACACAATAACCTGGTCAGCAGTACTTTCCCTACTACTTTGTAAGGCATCGCGTAGTTCTATAAAAACATGGCCACGCTTGAATAGTTAAAAACGCCTGTGCTGTTGTTTAATTACTTCCTGATCACATACACCTGACTGGGCAATCGTGACGATTTAATTAACGTTACCGTACGTATATAATTCTCAAAACCTTTAAAACACAAGGTCTATGCTATCATTCTCTAAATACGTCATTGGTTCTTTCATATCAAAGACAGTTCATTTATTAGCGTAGCTAAACTGCAACTTTTTTTTGTCTCTTTCTCGACAATACTTCAATTACACCAATTTCTATTCACTACAGAATGTATTATGCAGCAACACATTACACTAGCCATTAGATACATGACACAATGTTGCTTAGTAACGCACGTTATCTCCAGAAGTGAAATTGACGATAATATCGAATTAAGTCATGCAGTGGAACATCCTCGCGATTCTGTACAATTATCGATGGCGCTAGAGGGAGCAAGTGTAGCTGAAAACAAAAATAACCATCATTATTCAATGAAATTATTGGTTTTAGGTAGTTCTCCACTAGTGTGTATTAATTTTTAGAATGGTTCTAACACAAGTTAGAAGTAATAATACCACAGTGGTTTCTAGTATGATAATTTATCAATGCAATCATGCCTGAGTATGGCAGAATTTTACGTGTAAAGGAAGGAGTAGACACCCTTTAAAATTTCAGATGTAATCCAATAAGTAAAATGAAAAAATGAATTAGATTAAATTAATTAAAAAAAACACGTTAATGATACATTAGCGTCATCAGCCTTTCCCCTTATACATATATTTCAGAGTTTTCTATCATTTGACTGGTTTTAGTAAATTAAAAAAAAAGTTAATTTTCATACCACTTGAACGTAATAATAATATATATATATTCCATGGGAATCTGATAACAACATGGAAACGGAAAATCTTATTACATTCAAGTGGTATGAAAAATAATAATTTTTTTTCTTTACTAAAACCAGTCAAATGAAAGAAAACTCTCTGAAATGTGGGGAGGAGGAAACTGAATCTGAGAGTAGTTCTTGGTAAGTCTCAGATGTTAACATAGAAGAAATTAGGGATGATAGCAGAACCGGAGAAAAGATTATAAGAACAATGAAGTCACCTTGGGGGGGGGGGGGGGATGCACACTTAACCATTGACATTTTAAAACTATAATTGTAATATTATATTAACATATTTTTAATATGATGAACTCCTATTCAGTCATGTATATATTTTTAAATTCATGAAGTTTTTTTTTGTGAGGTCTCAACTTATATATGTTAGAAATGTTGTGTTTGTGTGTGTGTGTGTGTGAGAGAGAGAGAGAGAGAGAGACCTAAAAATATAATAGTAGGACATCGCAAAAGGAGAAAATTTCCTCTCCGACATATAGCGCATCGCAGAGGTTGATACAGAGACCTTGCATGCTCGTGAAGTAAATCTGTATGTTAAGTCTTTTTGGTGATTCAAAGGAAGTCTTTGCGATGCTTTTAGGTAATCTCTGTGTAGAAAAGAAACAAATATTTCGTACTCCATGTGAGATGACCATAACTGTACTTACTTGGTCTGACTATCGTTTCGGATCTTTGATGTAAATATCTACATAGAACACATTGATCAAATAATTCATATAAGAATGGGAACATTTATGCCCTTTTTCAGTTCAATTCCCTCCCCCTATTATTAATGACTTGGTTCTTCCGCCTACTTCCTATAGGAAAAAAGCAGTTAGCGAATTTTTTTTCCCCTTCAACAACTTCGCCTTTCTTTTTCTTCCTATACAAACTAATAATAGTTACAATCAGATTACTAGAACATCCAAAAGTGATTTTGAAATAAAGGGGAACTTACATCATGTCCGAATGGAAGTCATGCTTTCTAGTATCTTGCCAAAGCAATTAAGCGTAAGTAATTTTGGTTCAATCCTAGTTATACCTCTTTCAATCATATGAGTCTATCGCATCATTTATGGCATATTTACAGAAGAGATTAGAAGAATGTTGTTCATAAGCACCACCAAACAATTCTGGCGTTGATGTGCATTTGTTTTTATTGTTTTGATGGTTTGTGTTCTATAGTCAACTCCTGTTTTCGTGTTGCATTTTTACACTCTTGATTTCCATTGGGATTCATTCTACTGCTTGGAAAATTAAGTAATTTTTATGAAAAACGACAATTACCGTCCACCTTCTAGTACGGCAGTTCTGAAATAATGTAGAAACGAATTTATATATTCTACACCACCTGGAAACCTCTTTCAACCGTCTAATAAATGACTGCCAGTAAGTAATGTTATCCATGCTGACAAATACCTTGGACTTTAGGGAAACTCGAGTGGTTGCCTTTGATATATCCAAGGCATTTGATCGAGTTTCGTACAAAGGCCTATTAAGTATTACCATCCTGTAATCTAAAATCCTATAATACCTGCTTATTGCAGGTATGAAGCTTGAAAAGGTTTTCATGGCTGGTTCCTAGATCCATGAATAGAATAAAGGTTAATGGATAAGGTTGATTATACCGATCTTGGTTTCTTTGGGTGTAATTTCAACTGAATGATATATAAATGTCAACTTCAAACTTAATCCTATAAGTGCTGTGTACTGAGTATGCAAAAAATAAATTCGCTCTTTTTGAACAGTTATTAACGCTATCCAAATCAAAAATCCATCCAAACCATTAAGCAATGTTCTTACACTTGGGATGGTGTACGTAAATTTCTTGATTAAATTCAGAAGAAAGTAATTAAATTGATGAATGGCCCATCTACTAATCTCTACGGCTGTTTTTTATAACAGAGATTTAGTTTTTGTCGCAAGCATTTTCTAGACATATTATCATGTCAAGTGTCTGCTAAATTCTTCTGTCTTTTGAAATCTTCTAAGAGATTTGTAGTGAAAGTCATGATATGTTTATTGTTCAACTTCAAATTATGGATGTTTCTTCGTTCATTTCTTCTATTCTTTCTTTTAGAACAACAATCCTTATACTCACGTTAACCAATCAACTTATGTTATTTTCATATTTATTTATAATGTCAAAATATTGTTATTAGTAGATCGTTATTTGTACTAAGAAAATTTTATATATATATATACATGGATATTTTATATCATCTATATTTTTTATCTTAATAATGTATTTAATTTAATTTTATCGTAGCAATACATTAATATTTAAAAATCAACAATTCATTTAAATATTGATTCGCTTAAATCCTTATTTGAAGAAATTAAAGGTGTGTCATTTTAGAATAGTTTTAAATTAATGTTTTATACTAAACACATTAAAATGTTATATAATTATTAGCCTTTTAAGTGAATATCGCTTTCTTTATTATTTATAAAAGAAATTAATTAAATTATATTCGTAAATTGCGGGAAAATTTATAAACTAAACCTCACCACGTCATTTGAGTCTCAAATTGAGATTTTACTATTATTATAAATTTAGACTCTTCACGCATGTCAGAGAGAGAGAATTAGCACACAATTCAAAATTTAGCTTTCACTTTATCGAATATTCAGTGGTGTTTTGTTCTTTAATATTCGCATCGCATAAAACACTCGTGATTTTATTGCCCAAACTAGAAATTTAATATACTTTACGGTCATCACGGTATCCTTTCTGGATGGCCAAGCTTTGTTCTTCGAATAACTACCTATCATTTCCATAAATTTTACCTATGTGCATCCTTGGTAAAGTTAGAAGTCTATAAAAGGAGACAAACGGAAATAAACAAAGAATATAAGAGAGAGAGAGAGAGAGCAGCTGGAATGAATGTTGTTTTAAATAATCTGAGTTGTAAAAAGTGAAAATTTATGAAATGTTTCATCCTCAGAAACTTTCTCACATATTTAACTGCGTGTTTTTTAGAAACTAAAAATTACTTGTAACAAAACGCCACCTGCCGGTCAAATCGATAAACTAGGCACTACTTGAAAACCATCTTAACAATAATTTTAACTTTTTCACAAACTACTTTTTGAGAGAAAGAGAGAACGTAGAAAAAGAAATTTAAAATCGAGTTCCATTTATTTATGTGAATTCTACGTACGAAAGGTTGTACATCTAAAATGCATTACTATTGATACTGTGGATGGGCCAATGATTAGATCAATCCGAAACACTGTTCTAAGGCAAATATGAAACTTTTTCAAGCTACTTCATGCCTTTAATAATTGGAATAGTGCACACACAAACGCACGCGCGCAACAATGTCAGTATTAAACATTTAAAAATAATGCCAACAAATAATGCTGCTTTTAAGTTACAACCATCGTCTCCTGTTTCTTTGAACAATGATCCCAGACTATTCGAATCCAGGTCGTTCAGACTAAACGGTATTCGAATAAAAGTGGCTTTGTCAACGAAAGATGTTTGTCCATCTCATACGTATATGGCAAGGTTTTTGCTCCCGTATAATTCTAAACGACAAACAGACAATAGGTTCTCAAAATGTTCTGAATATGTTTGACTTTATTATATGTTCTCAAACAGAACATGCGATGTTCTTGTTTTGAGAACATACAGTAAAGTCAAACAAGAACATCGGTATGCGTAGTAGGAAATGAACTAGAGATTAAATATCAAACATCTCATTCGGTGATTGAGTCGAGAGAGAAAAAAAAAATCCCTGTAATTGGGAAGTTGAAATTGGAAGAAACTTGTAGAGCGAATGGAGTAGACACTAGGAAACTTCAGGGTTAGCACTCAATCCCGTACAACAACTAACTATGACAAACTAGCGGCTTCACTTCGGCTCGAATGTGCGTCGAACTTTTTAGAGAGAAATTTAAACAACATAGGAAACAATTATGTTCCACATTGTCGATCTGAGAAGAAAAATGAGAAAGAAAATATTATATTTCCAAACGTTTTCCCTATTTTCAATACATATTTTTTTCCTTAAATAGATTGGAAATGTCAAATTTGTCAGGTTATATCCCACTGAATATCTTGTCAAACATAAAGCACATCAATAATTAAAAATAAATATCCGAACCCCTTTTATTCCAAACAAAGTAGGCAGAACTGTTTTAACACTCATTTTTTGAAATCTGTAGGCAGCTGGCCTCCATCTTAAGTCGTGAATTATGATTTTAAAACACTTTAGAGAAAGTACGGCAGACAACTACCGCCATTTTGTGATCCTAAGCAAAATGGTATGCTCCCTATAAAGTATTCTGATTTAAGAAGTTAAATACCTGAGTTTCGGGAAAGTAAAAAAAAAAAGAAAAAAAAACACCTTTCATGCCTGTGCCAGAGAGTATTGACGAACTCGAAAACTTGATTAAAGAAGGCCTGGTAATGGTTCTTCTAGTTAGCAGTTAAAATCGAAGTTACATGTATTTTCTTCGGGTTGTCTAGTGCTATGGAAGCAGAAGAGTCATCATTGTTTTTTCTCTCTCTCTCTGTAAGAATCATCTACAGAGAAAGAAAGAAAGAGAGAGAGAGATGAAATGTAAGACGATACCAGCACAGTACCCCTTATTTTCCATACACATCATGATGTTAGGCCTAGAATGAATGGAAACTTAATCAAAGAGTTTATTCTCTACAGAATCTGTTCGTTGAGATGGAGGGAATAGCAACAGAGAGGGAAAGACATACAGAAGGGTAGAAGAAAGGCTTGACCGACAGAAGGACATCCCACCGGAAGGAGAAACTCCTCGGCGTTGGCAGAGAGTCGCGTGCACCTGCATTTCAAGTGTTTTGATTGGCTGGGGAGGCCGGATGAGAGTGATAACAATGGACGCAACGATCCGGGGAGGCTAAATGACAGGATACGGCTAATTTCAGAGACAGACGGGGTACCTTACCGAGACCGTAGTCGGGGTGTGCACAGCCTCTGCTTTGGGGAGGATACGCTTCCTTTCATCACAAGGAAGGGACGGAGAGTTCGTGTGAAGCCCTCTCTTCCTCAATCTTTTCCCAGGTGGCTCTGCAACAACCCCCGAAGGTCATACGTAATTGAAAATCCACCGACAACCCTCCTTGGGTTTCAGCAAGCGGAAATGGCTCCATCGAAAATTAATGAGCATTTCCCGAACTCATAAATATGGAAATGGGGGTCGTCAAACCCAGAGGGGGGGTTCTGGTAGGAGGAATATGATATATGCAGGTAGCGGTGGAAAAAACGAAGAAAAACAAGTAAATACATAATGAAATAAATAGAAAGTATAATTTTCGTTTAAGAGGGAAGGATGCAACCTCCCTGATGCAGATTAGAACTATTTACCCTTCTTTATACTTTATGAAAAGTAATCTTAGTTTGCAAATCTTCTTCTAAGCAATCACCGTAAGAAATTCATTAGTGCAAATGTGACACCAACTTCTTAGAAATGTTTATAATTCTTTCTTTGATTCAACTGCCAATAAAGTAAACTACTACTATCATATCACAATGTAAATGCGAAAAAAAAAACTTCGCTTAATAATGAATGAAGATGAATATAATTTAAAAATACGATGCTTGCGTATCAATGCTTTTCATCCTCTTGCCATTGTAACTGTGCGTGGGAGGGAGGATGTTCTGTTTCTGATCTGATACCAGCACAACATCCATTATTTTCCATACACATTATGTATGGAAACTTAATCAAAGAATTCATTCTCTATAATATAATATGTGTTCATTGAGATGCTACAGAGGGGTTAACTATGATCTGCACCAAATGAACTTGTATGCCAAATTAAGCATAGTTCTTAATAAAAGAACTGGGAGATGGACTGAGTCCTTGACTCTTTATCTCCCGTCATCTGAATGAAGTAAATCTGTGTGGATGGGGTGTTATTGAACTAAAAGCTCTAGTCATGGCTGGGCAACGGCAATAGCCAAGCCTGGGGGGGGAGGATGTTCTGTTTCATTGTTACCAATGAAGTTTTAACTGAGGTTCCAGGGTAACAGCAGTACCATTTATTACCCTAGATATTACCCTAGACGTCCTAAAAAGGAGGACAGGATGTGAAGCTACCAAATTAAATATTTGCGATATGTTATGTTATGTATGGTGTTATTTCTGGTGTAGCCAATTATTATTGTTGTTTTATCTTTTAACCATAATTCTTTAAAAAGTTTATGAAATCTTTAAAATAAAAATTTTATTTATAAAGGAAGTTGTTTAATGAAATTTTATTTAAAATATCATGTGAAAATTCTTAAGTTTATAAATTTTTAACGAGATAATCCATCAACTCAAACTTTAAATATAGCTTGACAAGGTTCGGCAGAAATATAAACTTTTCACTTCTAAAACATTAACCAAGTAATTGTTCTTTAATTATTCTTTAAATTATTATCTAAAGTTTCAAAATTATCTAAGGAAAAACTTATATTTAGTTCCTATTTTTTATACACCATTTTGATTCTCACTTACTAAACCATAATTAAAAAGTTGGAATAAATATTAATATATATATGGTGCGACAGTGAGATGCGGTGATTAATATTAATATATTGATTTACAAGTTAATATTACTGCTTAGCAAAGCAATTTGCTAATTGATTTTGTTTTTGATTTGATATTGCATACGGCTTGTGTAACATTGCAAATTTACTTTCGTAGCTCTTTCACGCAACGTTCGTATGCGATTATCCGTAAGCAAATTATTTGGGAAATCTAGAAGAATCGATTTTATTGAAATTTGGTATATTATTCGGAATTACTCAACTTTTATGGAGACATTTCTATTCTTGTTTCAGTTGGACTATTGCAAAATTGAATTGCGTCGAAGTTATGTATATAATTGCAATAATTCTGCTGTGGCCAAATGTAATTTAATAAAATGAAGGATTTAGGAATATGTCCATGATGCTCCCTTGTTTTCTCTTCTTTGTTAAAACAGCTTGTATTTCCTAAAAGAACCCTATTAGTATAAGATAATACTGCGCACATAGTTTTCTTTTGTCTCATTCGAATCC
Source organism: Typopeltis vanoorti (assembly GCF_054136105.1). NCBI lineage: Eukaryota > Metazoa > Arthropoda > Arachnida > Uropygi > Thelyphonidae > Typopeltis > Typopeltis vanoorti. The sequence goes on along the minus strand of NC_143562.1, from coordinate 17,386,977 downwards.
CTTTAAGCTCTATTATTACCATTTCAAGCAATTTTATTAATAAAAACACATCTATAACCGGAGGGGATAGATTCAAACATATACATATATAGCAAAGTATATGTTATAGAGTTCTAGACTTTTTTTTTTCACTGCAAATGATTCAAACTGAAATAGATGTAGCGAATTCCTAAACATCAAAGTTCGTTAAATTCTTGTTATCCCAGCCAATTCCGAATTATTAATATCTATTCGAATTATTTTTTCAATAAAATCATCATATGTACATCACTTCTTATGTACATCAAGAATATAAATTTTTTTATTAAATCCTAACTAGGTAGATCGGATAAACGAGACACATTTATGTACAGATTCAAATGTTAACTATAAATCAATCTCTCAGAGTACTAGAATTTTACATATCTTTGTAAAGGCAAACAATGACTTGGCAGAGAACACTTTTGTTGCTAATCTTTTCTTTCAAATGACCATACCACCTGAGATTTTTGCTCTGGTAACGCATTCCTGGATGCTGAAAATGTCGGTACGTATTTTGACACACTCATGTCGTATTTGCTATCATTCCATATCAATACTGTAAATTTGTCACACATGTCATAATAGGTTGCACTAAAAAGGCAGAAGCCTAAGAGAATCTAAAATTTAATTTAGACGATATCTGAGGATTGGCATAATTGGAGTTGAAATATTTAAAATGTCAATGAAAATCATTTTGGAGCTAAACAATTGACTTTTTTTTTTTTTTTTTTTGATTGCCAAAATGTCGTTTTCATCCGACTTGGGATGAAAAAGACATTTTTCTTCTCGTTGCATTTTAATGTTAAAAATTCCCAATCGTGTTGCCAAACCAAATTATTCTGTTTGGCAACAGAATAATTAAAAATAAATAAATAAAAATTCATTCAGTAATAAAGGAATACATGAAATAATTTTAGTTAACATCCAATACGATTCGGTGAAACAGAAATTTCTTAATGGATTTATATCGAATTTGCTTAGAGCGCAAAACGTCTAGCGATAGCTTCGAACACAATCAGCACTTTCCGTATTATTATGATTCACACATACAAATGGTTGTAAAGCTGTAGTACATTAATGCCGTTAGAAAACTAAGAATTTTTTATTAATTTTTCTATATTTTTATATAATCTAAAAAATAATTCTAAATTCTAATCATAAAATATCATAATAATTGGTAATAAATAAAATAATATTCTCACACCCATCAATAAAATTAATAAATCTTTTATTAAATAAATTAATAAAATATTCCCATTGTTAATGTTGCAGTCGCTAAGTGTAATTGAGTTGAATTACCAACACTGCTTATTAACTTTACAGGTTAATAAGCAGTGTTTTTCAATTCAGAGCTCCTCTCTGATTCATTTTCTGTATTCTTATTTTCCCGTACGTCTATAACCAAGCTGTACGGGTTTTATTTAAAGTTAGTATTGTATATTGTATATTGGGACAGCTACTAATCTTTCTCAAATTTTCGCTTTAAGTTTCAATGGGACCATTTGTATAGCAAAAATTCCGTATTCTAGTCCTTAAGTGATGTTGCTATCGAAATGTATGCGAGACCATTTTACGTTTGTGAGAGGAAGACCTTGGGAAAAGCACAACAAGAGACAGATTAATCCCGATAACTATTACTACTAAGCCGATACATGTAAAACAGTGTTATCCCCCCCCCCACACACACATATACACTTATAGGTTAGCTTGTATACATTCACACTGATAGTCTATTTTATCCACATACCCCATTCTCTGTCACCCACAAACATACACGCACGCACACACTTTGTTATTATGTAGATTTTTGTTTATTTATTTTTATCCCATTCGTATTACAACACAATATTGGTTAGCGTATCCGTTCTGAAACCAAATTTCTAAAATAGGGTTTCTGGATTATGTAAAAAATAAGTAAAAATGCAAAAAATATATATATAAAAGTAATAAAAATGAGGGGGGGGGATCCTTAGTCTACACCACGGTACAAGTGTACTATTATACAGGTTTACAAAGTTTAATGAACGAGGATCACATAAAAATGCAAAAATACTGATGTGTTGAACCAGCCGAATCAACTAAAAATATGACACCCATAAAGTGAATATATACCTGAACGGTGTATAAAAGATGAGTCCTCGGTCGAGGATTGGTGATTGGGAGAGTGAATCAATCGACCGTGAGATGCGGTGATTGATTCATTCAATCCAATACCCTTGGAGAGTAATGGATGGCAATGCTGTAGCCAATGAAGTTCTAATTGAGGCTCGGCTATTGCTGTTACCCTCCTGCCATGATCAGAGCTTTACTTGCTCAATAACACCTTATCCCTACACTGTCCTCTACAGATAACGGGGAATATGAAAAGCACTCTTGCTTCGCCCCTTTAAGCCAGTCCTTATAAGGACTATAAGGTCGAGGATTGGCTAACTGACGAGAAGATCCTTTCAAAAAAGATTAGACAATCATGCAAGTTGAGTGCAATGGTAAAATGAAATATGTATTTAGCAGCATGACGCAAAAAAAAATTTTTTTTCTTGCATTTTTTGAGCATTATTTATTAATTTATTTTTTATTTTTTGAGCATTATTTTCGTTCATGCGGAGTTGGTAGAGCAAATGATCCAAGCCTACGGACATGTTTGTGAGCAGTTTATTCGTTTCTGTAAGCGTGCCCCAAGCAATAATATCATCATTGCTTTAATCGAGAGGTTCCGACGTACCTGGATCGTTCTGTTGCAATACATTTCTGTACCCTTCACATTCTCCTAATTTTACATCACTTGATGCCTTCGTTTGGGGTATGTTGAAGGAATGAGTATTCCACCATGACCCGCCTTCAAAACCTTGATGAACTAAGGGATAAAATTACACGATATATTCAGCAGATGCCCCAACTCTTGTTCTTCAAGATGACAGAGAACCTTTGCATGTACTACAAAACCTGTCTTCAAAGACAAGGTGCCCATTTCGAGCACATAATCTACCGTCGTTAATGGTTTATTCGATCAAGATTCCACCAATAGTTGTCGATGTACAAATCATCAGGCGTAAATATATATTTCTTTCTTAATAAACCTGTTTACTTTTATATGTTTATAAATACATTTAAACACGTTTTATGATAAATATTTAATCTAATAAAAATGTAAGGAAATGTCCAAGATCTCTCTCTATGTTCACTGGGCATCTACAAATGCCGTATGGTCACTCTGATGCTCGGTGATGTTCCACACCAGGCCTTGCCATGTAGTCCTGTTGTTTGCTTTTCTGGCAGCCTCAACTTTCAGGAGATCAGTCACTCCACACACGCCATCCATCCATCTCATTGATGGTCTACCCCTGCCTCTTTTTTCAGGAACTTTACCTTTTATTACTGTTCTGAGAAGTCCTCCTTCCATCCTTTCTATGTGTCCAAAATATTAACTTTCTTCTGTCAATATCCTTAAGAAGCCTTAAAGTTCTACTAATCTTTTCTAACACCCATTCATTTGTACGCCTTTCAGTATATGATATCCTCAGTTGTGAGATGTGGTGTTACAGCCTTCTGTATCACCACATCTCAAAAGCAGATATCCGTTTCTTATCTGACTTCTTTAGGTTCCAAGTCTCGCATCCATAAGTCGCTGTTGGAAAAACAACTGCATCTAAAATCCTCAACTTTGTTCCCATGGAGATAGATCCATCCTTCCAGATTTTAGACCGGTCTCTGACTGTTGTTTTAGCCATTCCTAACCTTTTTCTGACATCTTCTGAACAGCAATTCTTCACGTTAATCATGAATCCCAGGTACTCAAACTTGCTGACTTCCTCAATTCTTCTCCATTAAGGTACACCTGTTTCTCAAGAGCTTCTCTGTTTGTTTTTCCTTTGAGAACCATGATCTTTGTCTTGCTAGAATTGAGTTGAAGTCTTCTGTTATTACTGATCTTGTTAACTTTGTCAAGAATTAGTCCTAGTTCTTCCATGTCATTACAAAGGGGTACTGTATCATCAGCGTACCTCAGATTACTGATCAATCTACATCCTATCCTAATTCATGTCCTGAGCTCATCCAATGCTTCACGAATGATGTCCTCTGCATCTATACTAAACAAGTGAGGAGAAAGTAAACATCCTTGTCTAACTCCTTTTCCAACTTGAAGCCAGTCAGTCAATCCAACACCTGCTCTTACCGTGGCTTCTTGCTCCTTGTAACAAGTTGGCTATCACCCTGATAGTGTGTTGAGGAAAACCCATTCTTTTCATTACTTCCCACAGTTTCACATGCTCAGCACAGTCAAAAGCATTAGAGTAGTCCAAGAAACACATTACCAGAGGGAGTCTGAATTCTTTATATTTTTCTATGATCTGTCTAAGGCAAAGGATCTGATCTCTGGTGTCCCTACCTTTCCTAAAACCTGCTTGTTCCTCGGGCATCTCTGCCTCAACCCTATTTATCATGATCTTTGATAAAATTTTGCTTGCATGAGATATAAAACTAATAGTTCTATAATTCTTGCATGCCTCCATATTACCTTTCTTGTGTAGTGGTATGAAAACTGACTTCTTCCAGTCTCCCATATCTTTGCAATCAATCTATGAAACACTCTTATCCCATCCCCTGTAGCCTTAACAATTTCCAAGATCAGATCATAATATTATTATGATCTGATCTTGGAAAAGCGCACAAGAGACAACCTGGGTGATAATTAGATTAGATAATTAGATTAGATATCTAATCTAATTATCACCCAGGTTGTCTCTTGTGCGCTAAACTTATAATATATGTATAAAAAAAATTAAAGGGTGTATTAATATATTTTGATTATACTCTCAAGTCTACGAAAAATCTAGAACAATTTATTAATAATAATAAATTAATTAATGTATTATCATTGCTTTTATTAATGCTAATTAGGTTTCTATCTTATTTAAATGTATCGGAAGATGAACATTTGCTTATTTAGTGTGTAACATTTGTAAATGTGGATTAAATGACATTAGAGGGCGTTGTATTATCAAATCAACTTATATTCATGAGTTAGTTGAAATGTAATTGTGATCTTATTGCAGGTAATCTTTTCATTTTGTGGTCCGTACTTTTCTTATATATATATCTGTATATTAAAGAATTATTTGAAGCGGTTTCACATTTAAGTAAACTGAGAGAAATAAACAAAAATAAAATTTAAAAAAATGGTCATCCTTATTCATTTTGCAGCTAATCGGTGTACATCATTAATTTGTACTATTTTAGTGGGAATAAATTAGATTATATACTGCAATTTGAATATATGCACTGATGAGACAAATAAAAGTATAGAGCCTAAAGGCTTCGTTCTCTCTAATTTAAGATATCCATATAGTGGTATTATACTATTATATATTTATAGACAAAAATACAAAACAACTTTTAGAAGTTTCTGAATTTACCAAAGAATCGGAGTTGCCTTGATATTTGCACTACTTAAAAGACACGTACTCTGCGTAAGCGCCACTATATTCGCCTTTTATTAGAGCTTAGATTAGTGGCTCCTAGGGAAAGCTTATGCAAGTTTAGGAAGGGTATTACTTGTCATTTTTCCATTTTGTTACATTGCAGAAAAGTTTTTAGCCTAAGTATGAAGAATGTGGGTGGATGGATGCAATTCGATGTATAATGATGAACTCTGCATAAATTATCGCATAAAACTCGAAATTTTTGTCATTTGTTGTTTTGAGATTCATATTAGTTACAAATTATTCGTATTTAACTCATTGACTACTAGATAGCCTTGCTAGTGTTGTATCTTACAAGAAAGAGATCATCCCGTTGTAGTCAATATGATGGAGATTCCCGACAATGATGAGTTTTGATAGCTGATGTGAGGAGCAACTGTGCTCTATTCACTTGATGTGATTTATCAGACTTTAACTCATAGAGCTCCATCATACATTTGTCGATTTACATAAGAATTGTATTAAAAAAGAATAAATCATTTCATTGCTATCTCGGCTGAACGAACTTTTTCATAGCATTGTTGTTGTTGTTGTTGTTTAATTAACAAACAAAGCTCATGGAAAACTGATAGTAGCAACAGTGGACAACCGTGGGATTCTAAAATATCGTCCGTGCTTTCCAGCCACCAATATATATCAACAAGCGACTTCTATCCTTATCCTATCAGTGGTTATAACAGACACTTAAGCGCGCACGACAGTTCCAAGTATTGATGGACTTCGCAATCGTATCTCGAGGATAAGGTGGTTAGCCCTGCCTCCCGGTGTGCGTGTTCTAGGGGACGAAATGCCCTAGTTTCCGGGTGAAAAAAAAAACCTATCCCCGTATGAGACCAGCTAACTCACCTTCAGTCGAAAGAGACCAGATAAAGGCTTCTCACATCACTGACTGGTATCGAACCCAGGTCTTTCCGACCAAAGGGCTTCGTCTATACCGACTGAGCTACGGAGACTCAACAATCGTCTTTTGACTACAGCAAAATCTAGACAACTTTTTTCCTTCAACCCATCCTCCCCCTTTATGGTGCGTGGAGTCCTCTGATTAGGAGATACGTCAAATAAAAGCAGCCGGCACGCCTCTCCTCTGTGCATCCCCCTCCCCTTCAAGGCGAAGTATTTATACCTATAGATGTATGTTCATGGGAGTCTGTTTCCTATTTTTAGGGGAAAAAAAAAAGTTTTCAAGAAGGAAAACTATCCACATGCGTATGAGACTCATCATTTGATTGAAAATAACCTGGTAAAGGATTCTCACATTAATTATAGGCGAGATTCGAACCTTTATCCTATCCTTGTTCTTTCTAAACAAAGCGCTCGCCTAGACTGAGAATAGCTACAGACGCCTACCCTATTATAATTAGTCACCGATTCGGAAAAAAAAAAAAAATTCCGAAAACAATAACTGTCCCATACTAAATCAGACCTCAGTATAGCGTATACAGCAGTTAACTACACGGCAAAACAATCAGGTAATTCTAGTTTCTATTAAACAAACTTCCAAAATATAAAACACTTAACTTATATAGTTTTCAAGAGAACTTTATCCCTGTGTTAAACATTTGGTAATGTTAATGCCTCATGAACTTGGCACTTTCACTGAAAAAAAAATAAAAAATGTATATTTAATCCTACATGAACCAAATATATAACATATTTAACAAACTATTTTTAGTATACTAATTAGCAGGCACTATATATCTAGTAATAATAGTTTGTAGCATATGTTACACATTTGGTTAAAGAATTTGTATGTCACGTCCTATCTCATTTTGTTGTTGGCAGTTTTATTGTGTACTCGAAGGCATGGATCAAAGACAAGTTTGTTTCTTTGCATCTAATTTGAATCTTGCCATTGCTTCTACCCTCTATCGGGTACTGCTACTGTTGGCTTTTAAGAAGTCTGTGGTTTCCATCAAAGTTGGTCTGTGGGTGGGGGGGGGTCGTCCGAGGAATACTAATTCTCCTTCTTCGTGAAAACAACGACTTCTGATGAAAAAAAAAAAAGCATTGAATAAAAACAAATTTTAAACAACCCTGATACAGTTTAAATCTCTCCCCAGTGAAATTGTCTTACACCTTCCAATTTCTAAACCAGTTAAAAGGACGGCATTTTTGGTTTATATTGATAAACATAATAAATAAATAAATACAAAGCCGGTCGTATCAGTTTACATCGTATTCTTCATGTCGTGATTTTTGCCTCGAATGCCAATTCAGTTCATAGTATATTTCAACCAATAAATTCCCAGCTATCGTATTCAAAGATATGCATTACTATTTGCCAAAGAAGTGTTTGTAGGTTATAATTGTCTTATCAAACATTACGATATCGTCAATAAAAGGGATGACATTGATGACAAATATTAAATGGAGGATTCAAATGCAGTAGTGACAGGGCATACCAATGTTATCTACCATGTCGCTATTGTCATATCATTACTGATATGGGATGCCCACGACATTTAGTGATAGCAGTGTATTTGATATCTTGTTCACCAAATGTGCCAATGGCTGGAGAAAAATAAATAGATGTAATATTCAAAAAAAATATTTTTTGAATATTACATCCACATCCACGCATTCTTATTCGACATGGAATTAATTTATTTTCTTTGTTTAATTTTTATCTAATTTCGAATATCTAATTTATCTAATTTCTAATTTTTTATAATTTTAGATTATAATTTTATTTTATTATTTATTTTATTTTATTATTATATATTTTATTTTATTTTATTTCTCTATCGTGTGTAAGTGCGCATGCGCGCCACACATGTTTCTCGGGTGTGTGGTAATCTTGTATAAGTTATATAAATATATCCATCAGTTGTTAGTTCCATTTACTCTTTTACGTAGGTAAATATTTATCTTGGGTGTGTGTGTCCTTTGTCTAAGCAAATAAAGAATTTCTGTATGTCCATAAACAGAGCGAAACGAGTAGGCCAGCATATCTGTCTACACGGGCCTACTTTGTGAGACCCTCTTTTAAGTAGGAGTGGTTTACTGTACAAACAGATGTGGGAACTGTTAAATCCTTTTCAACCTCCGTGTGGTGTCTATGAACTAAACTATAGCTGGATCAAATCTTACAGAGGAATTTATTAAATAAAATAAAGTTTATTATTTAAGAAATTACTAAATGAAAATTAAATATATATCTTGGAGTTTATTTTACCCAAGCCTTTTCTTGTAAGTAAACCTAATCATATAAAATTTATTTTAAATTCGAACTATTCTGAAAGAGTTAATCGAACGTGAGATGCGGTGATTAACACTCTTGGAGGGTAATGGATGGCAATGCTGTAGCCAATGAAGTTCTAACTGAGGCTCGGCTATTGCTGTTACCTTCCTGCCATGATCAGAGCTTTAATAGCTCAATAACACCTTATCCCTACACTGTCCTCTACAGATAACGGGGAAGATGAAAAGCATTCTTGCTTCGTCCCTTTAAGCCAGTCCTTATAAGGACTAACTATTCGGAAGTTATAAATTTCTTATTATATATATATATATATATATATCTACGCGGGCCTACTTCGTGAGACCCTCTTTTAAGTAGGAGTGGTTTACTGTGCAAACAGATGTTTCAATTCAAATTTCTAATTTGAATCTTTCTAACTTAGAATCCTATTCTTCGACATAACTTGTTTAAAAGAATTAAAAAGAAAGGAACGGTTTATTATGCATTTAATTTAATATTATTATGTTATATTACTTTTATTCATTCTACTTTTAAGTCTCTGTATTATGCCAAAAGAGAAATGTTCAAGATGTGGAGCATGCGCAAAAAAAAAAAAAAAAAAAAATATATATATATATATATTGAATTTTTTACTTCTACTTCCTTACGCCTAGCTTATCGTCCTTTCTCGACAATGATTTGTTTAAAAGTATATCACGTTTGACTGATTTCCTCTTAAAATCAGTGGATTCATTCCAAGACTTAAGTCCAAAAAAACATACCATTTTCATCCAAGAGTTTTGTTGTCTTCTTTCCTAGCCGTTTTATGTTAAAGTATACATTAGTACATTTTTCGTAAGATATGCAATGAAACAAAACAAGTTCTATTTATTGGCTTAACACAACGATTAACATTATACAAATAGAGGTCCGGTGTAACTCACCTAGACTGTTACAGGCATATTCTACTATGGTTGACAAGTATAGTCAAAATAGCTGATGATTTGAGGCGTGTTCTGCGTGCAGAGGTTTCTATTTTGTGCAATGAAAAATTTCCTTATCGCGACATCCTTAGTGTCCAAATTCTTAACCACTTATAGGATTCTCTCTCTGTGTATCTTCTTTCTCATTTCTATTCTAAAGAAGAATCTACAGTTCGATGCGACATGCCATCCGTGGGCTTTCTCAAACAGGCCCAGAAGAGATGCATCGAACAATCTGTCATTCAATATGTAACTTGCATGTCTTAATTTATTTACAAAAATTCTGTACTTTTTTCTTCTTTTTTTTTTAATTTTTGAATATTTTTGATTAATTCTCATATGCATTGAACGAATCCCATATATGAAAATTTAATTTTTTATAGCAGTCCGCTCAAGAAAGTTTAAAACCTGTAGAAATATGTAATTACAAGTACTATAGAAACAAATCTCAGGTCGTTTTGTGGTGAGGAGTTGCTTTGTTTTTCATTTTAATAACCACAGATTGCACTTTATAGGAAATACTCGTGAAGATGTTCCGTCTGGCATCTCTTCTTCATGGAAGCGATGAAGGAATAAGTAATGAAAGGAATAATAAAAACCGGTGTCTTTCAATCGCTATCAAGCTGTTAACAAGCCTTAGGGAGAGTGGAGAATCACAGATACGAGTTTAGATGAACTTCTAGGACAGTGATTTTCAACCTGTGGGGGCGTGTCCCTTTTGGGGACGTGAAGAAAGTGAAAATCAAAGGAAAAACTGAAAAACTATTTTATTATTTTATTTTCAGAGTGTCTTTTATGTTTGTTTTTGTTTTTATATTGTTTTTATGTCAATAAATAGTTTGATTAAATGCTTTTATTTCAATAAATTGTATAAAATCCATTGTAATGAATAAACTAGTTACGCTTACGGGAACATATCAATATTGCAAAACATACCGAACAACTAATTAAAACTAAACAATAACAATGAATCTCAAAAAATTAATGGCTTCCTTGGGCCTGTGTTGCGGAGCAAAGCTTTTCATATGATGGGGACACATTGGAAATTGACACTCTTAGTTCTCTTTCTATATTTAACCGGGATCCATATTTTGTTTTTAAGACAGCCACTGCAGAAAACCCGATTTCACAAAGATAAGATGTTGGAAATGGCAAAAGTGCACGAAACGTTCTTGAGTTTAGTACAGAAAATTCATCATCAACACCGGCCGTAATTCAAAGCGATTTAGATGCAAATTATCTTTTGATTTCGCCGATTGACGTGAAGTCTATAAATTGTTCCCCTTCAATTGAGAAACCTTCATGGATAATTTGAAATGGGTTTCTAACCCACTCGTACATTACTATAATGTCGTCGGTTATAAAATAGATTCAAAAATTCTTCGTCAACATTGTTAAATAATTTTCAATAGTTGCAAATAAAACTTTGATGTGTTGCTCTTCTGTCATGTAGATTTTGATAAATTCATTCACATTTCTAATTTTTATTGCTTTACCTTTTTGTTCCATAAATCTAGTTTTTTTTACAAAAAAGCATTAACTTTGTCACTCATCTCTAAGATATGTGTATTTGGTATACTTGAAATGGCAAGACTTTCAAGCCTTATTTATAATCGCAGAAACATCTTTAGAATATTTAAGACTTCCCGTGATGAAATCGCTAATGTTTCCGAAAGGCTGATACGATTCAACGGTCTGCGGAGTGATGCCAGATCTATAGAATTTTCGAAAGATTTGATGACGTATTTAAATTTTTATGAATATTTAAATTTTTTAATTAACTCCTACTTAGTTTTTTTTGTTGTTTGTTTCGCTAACTTTTATGAGTTTCTTCAATGTCTGAATACAAAAATTGCAAGGGGAAAAGATGGGAGGGGGTGGGCGCCACAAAAACTAATATTAAAAAACGGGGCATACATGAAAGAAGGTTGAGAAACACTGTTGTGGGAAGTACGGTATCTGTGCAAGTGACAAACAAAATCGGAGTGCTCTTATTCACAAACCTCTCTGTTAAATAGCCAATTGTTGAAATGCCCGTTTTAATCCGGTTTAGTGGAAATCTTTCCTACATTGAGAGTAATATTCCACAACAGTATGAATCTAGGATTTGTGTAAGACCCTTCGGAAGAGATATTGTCTAGAACCAAAAGAAAATTCGAGCTTTTTGGATGCTACGGCAGATGTAGTTGTGATATGTTTATGCCAGAAGATCGAGATTTTATGAATTTGCGAAAAATTACACACGATTGAATTTTGTAGGGATTAAAGTCCGTCCGGCTACTATTAAAGTGTAAACAAATAGAACGAAGGTAAAACTTACATTAGTAGTGAATTAGATTTGCGCGATTCTTTTGAATGCATCGAATTTACTATTTATGTAACTACCTCGAACACCACTTAACAGTTTGATTTGCAAATTTTTATTATTAATAAGTAATATTAAACTAGATGCATGTAATCAAAAGTTAATCAAAGCCTAAACTCAAATAAATCATGAAACAAGCAGTAAAAAAATGGTTTCAACCCTCTCCTAGAACCCGAATCAGTGTTTGGCTTCCCTATGACTTTCCAAAGGACGCCACACACACACACACACACACACACACACACACAAAACTGTGATTTCTGGTGTCGCATGGCAACACATGTTGTGGTAAGAGATGACGCATTAAACATGAATGAAACCGTTTAGCCGTGTCATGCTCTTAGAGTGCGCTTAATACAAAAGGTCACGTAATAGAGGTGCGGGTGTTACTCGGCTGACCAACCCCCTCTTATTGGGATGAGAGTCTGCGGTTGCAGCTGCTAAAACATTCATGGCTTCTGTGAATAATAGATGACCACCAGCGCCGGTAATTGCATTCATAATGTAACTCGGTGAATACGAAATCGCCCCTTTTCTGGAAATACTCGCCCACTTTTGCAACTTCTCCGATGTAGAAGATTAATCTGTAGCCCCCCCCCCCCTATACAATCTGTAAAAATTAATCGTTCTTTTTTTTTTAAGCTTATATTACACTAATCGCTAAAGCTAAACAAAGAAAGTCTACTGGAGAACTAGAAAGACTTGCATTTGTCAGTTTGTCAACCTCCACTGATTCTATGTCAGTCATTGATGATTTTTCCCCTAAGAGTACTTCGATTTAATTGACCAGCAAATGCGGACCTGATAGCCTTCTGCACGTTTTCTAGAGTTTCAGCACTTCGTCACCAGGTGGCAGCATGATTTCTGAATAGTTGATTATTGGTTTGTTTGCAGTTTATTATTGTCGTAATTAAATCCCCATTCGTTTATTTAAAGACATTCCCAACCCACAATACAAATCAAGTTGAAAAGAATAGCCAATTAATAAAGAAATTAATCAATAATGTATAATAGCTACCGAAAAATTGTAAAATCTGCTACAAAGTACCCAAGTAGAAAATCAGCAGAATTAATATCTGCTCATAATTGAGTCTATATTAGACGGCACAAAACAATCGGGTTAACTTCTAGATTATAATTTTCTATATTAAATATATATATTTTTATATACTATAAGTAAAATTAAAATTAAATGATAAATCAATGGATTTCCTTAAATTTTATTAAAATATCGCTAAACACCAATTTGTTTTTTTTATCAACTAGGAATATATAACAATAGTGTGTTGGTTCCTTTCATTTATCATTAAATGATAAGTGATTGTATTTTTACAAATATCGCTAAACACCAATTCATTTTTTTTTATTAACTAAGATTATGTAACAATAGTGTGTTGGTTCTTTATTGGGGATTTTTGCTCTAGTCATTGTCATCATCACAAATATATAATCTATTTTTACTGTAGCCTTTATGGGAAGTAGTAGCTGTTTCCAGGTAAGTTACTTGGAAATTAAATTATGGAAAATTTTAATACAGATGACTTAATCCATAAGTTAGACAAAATCTAGTACTCGATCTGCTTAAAAAGAAATTTGAAGTTGAATGGCTGGGTTACTTAAACCTATATTCAGTACAAGTAGGGATCCTGAAGGTGGTGACGGAGCAGACGAGGGAAAGATAGGCTTCTTGGTTTCACCACTTAAAGAATTCCAAGAAGTACATGCGCGTAAAAAAATGTAGAACTGAAGAGGTACGCAGAGACGACAAAATGGATGATGACACCCCTAATAGTGACCCTTCAAGCTCTGTTAAAGAGAAGGTGCCTCCAACCATCGTACGAGACAAAAACAAATGGACGTCGCTTATATCAATTATGAAGGATCAAAATATTACCTACTCATGGGCAAAGATGCAGACAACAGCTGGAGATATCCACTACCCTAACCAGGGTAGTGGACAACCTCAACGTGCAATATCATACATTCTCCCTCAGCTCTGAAAAAACCTCAAGGATATAATCACTGAGGAAATAGCTACAGGTGTTACGGTTTGCCTCTGGTTAAAGTGCGCAGACTGTTTAGAGCTGACAACAGAAATTCAAAACTCCCATAAAAATATTTGACTTCATATTGATCTGTGGAATAAGGACGCCTGAACCTTTAAAAAAAAAGAACATCATCAGGGCAGAAATAGGACCATGCTCGAAAATTATATCGAGCTGATTACAGGTGTTTGAAATGTGGAGTGGGCCACGCCATTAACACCTGTGCCAAGCCTTGAACCACACCGGCCACATGTGCCAACTGCAACGGCCTTCATCCTGCAAATTACAAAGGATGCAACTTCTACCCTAAAAATAAAGTGACTGAGAAATAACCACCCTTCCTCTGAACCTCGCACGCAATTAAAGGAAGCTGAATTCCCTCAGACTCTAACAATATCAAAAAAATAATTAAGAAGATACACATCACTTGAACGAAACTTACGCCGAGGCAACACGTTCCGAGAAACAACATGTCAGGATTAAACATATCCAAACCTGACTGCGGTTATTACTGCCTCTTTGGCTACAATGCTTCAAGATTTCAGTAAATCAAGCCCGTCACTGACATCTACAGAAAGATCCTTTCAAGAAATACACTCTATCTTAACTGCACTTAACAATGATTAGAAATAAATGTCTTCCAAATTCCCTTTTAATTGCCGCTTGGAATGTTAACGACGTCTCCAATAAAACCTATTGAATAACAAGAATTTTCACTGAAATATAATCCAGATATTAATACTAATAAGTGAGACTCATTTAACCACCTGCGGATAATCCGAAATTTAGAGGATACCTGCTCTACAGAAATGATTACAGAGGGGTGGCACTGCCATTTTTGTTTAAAACTAGATTAAGCACAATTCAATAACCAGTCCTCTAAAATTTAGAGATTACAGAGATTGAAGTCTACACCAACACAACTGGTAAAAGCTCAGAATCTATGCTGCTTACAACTCACTAAACAAAAACTTTACTGTTGGATGATTTAGACGCCATTTTAGGCATCAGGGAGTCCTTCATCCATCATCTGGGAATCCATTCCAAGCATCCAGCTTGGAATAGTAAACCAATCCATAAAAACCGGTCGCATACTTTATAATTACACAGGGTCGAACTATATTACAGTGGCCTACACCTACTCCTCGCAGTCCTTTTGGCAGCTGAGATGTCTAAGATATTGATATCCTACAGAACGTCAAACACCAATACCAGTTACAAACATTGAACGAGCTGTCCTCCGATCACAAACCGATGTTACTTAAATAAGGTAATCAGGAACAATTACCCCCCCCCCCCTCATTTCTTCATAGCTTGGGAAATATAATCAAAGTAGTCTCCGAATACATTGATCCAGTACCCAACATAAAAGCAAAGGAAGACATTGATAAAGCAATAGAAAACCTCACGAATCAAATCAACAAAGCACTAGCAGCAGTCACCAAAACTACATCATTGACAAGTGTAACAGTCTTCCGGAAGATATTAGGAACAAAATTAGAGAGAAGAACAAAGCCAGGAAAAGTTATCATAACACACGTGCTCCACAAGATAAACTCCTCAACAAATTGAACTGTTCAGTCAAAGAAGCGCTCAAAAATCACAGAAACGAGCGGTGGGAAAATAAATTATCATCTCTTAGTCCCGAAGATCATTCTATTTGGGAATTTTTAAAAAATCACAGAAACAAACACAAATCTCTCCTCCCGATACAATCAGATCAAAGTAGCACACAAACAGTGTAATCCTGCATACGAAAATCTAAACATCAATCAAGTTTACAAGGTGCATCGTCACGTTAGACGCACACTAACACAACATGACAATAATTCAGATCTGATTATTCCTAATTTACCAGATGAAGTAATTAACATTATCAAGTATCTACAACAAGAAAAGTTCCAGGTCCGGATGGCATCACAAAGAAAGTCATCAAATTACTACCGCACCAAAGCTATAGTGCATCTTCTCAACATCATGAATGCAATCCTAAGAATACAACATTTCTCTCCTTCCTGGACAATTATAGCAGTTCACAAGCCGAGCAACAATTTTTGCCTCGAAATTATCGCCCCATCAGCCTGTTATCAAATCTAAGAAAAACTGCCGAAAAAATTATCCTCTCTAGAATTGTATAAATATTATACAATATGAAATTCGTCGAAATCACAGTACCACCCAAGAAATTCATCGTTTAATTGAGTACATTACTACGGAATACAATTGGAAGCAACACACCGGTGCTGTATTCCTTGACATTGCAAAGGCTTTTGACAAAATTTGGCACTATGATTTGCTTTATAAAATTATCACTGCCAACATATTAATGAATATGATACGTTTAATCAAATCACACCTTACCAATAGAAAATGATACCGATAGAAAATTAATGGAACAAGCTCTACCTAAAGTAGAATTTTGGCTGGATTTCCACAAGGATTACCCCGCTTTTCTTTGCAATCTACATGGCAGATATCCCGCAGAACCATCTGGTCCATCACGGCTTCATATGCAGACGACACGGCAGTATTAGCTACATCGTTCCGTTCTCACCTTGTAACCAAAAAGCTTCAAGATGGCATTCTAAAAACTAGAGCAATGGTTCTCTGTCTGGAGATTGCAAGTTAACCCACAGAAAAGCACAGCTGTGCTCTTCACTAGAAGATTAGCATCTCCCAAAGGGGGTATTATTCTGTTTGGTAGCAAAATCTCATGACAAACAGTAATCAAATATCTCGGCTTACTACTAAACAAAAGATTGTGCTTCAGTAACCATATCAGGCACATCTGTGCGAAAGTATCCAAAACTATCGCTCAATTCTATCCCTTGATTAATCAACACAGCAAATTAAACACAAGAAACAAACTATTACTCTATCAGATGGTGATTCGTCCTATTTTTCGTCCAATTGTCTCTCCAACTTGGAGCCATACCTCCAATGTCAACATACTTATGCAACGAGTGCAAAAACAAATGCTTGCGTATGATATTAAATGCTCCGTGGTTCGTTAGAAATGATCAGATTCACCGGGACATAAATATCCCATATTTATGTCCCGGTGAATATACTCTCCTCATTCCTTCGCTCTCTCAATTCAATTGATACAACAATTTCGCAAATCAATTGATACAACAAGCTGCGAAAACGATCTCTACAAGCAAAGAAGACCTAAAGCTATTCTATTTTCCAATGATATCGCTTAACCCCCCCCCTCAGTCCTCACAGGGCGAACTTAATGCTCATAAATTACTCTGAACAACGTATCTTCCGTTTCAGACAACGGGGAGTATAAAAAGCGGTGATGATACGGGAGCTTCACCCTTTGCAACAGTCCCGTTACGCGTTAGTTCTTTATCGAGATGTAGATTTCGGTGTTTCTTTGCTTTGAACGACAATTTTCACCATTTATTTATTTTTTTCAGGTTTGTCTAAAATGATTTACGCGTTTTCTTTTGGTTGCTGTCATAAATTGTTTCAATCATTTAATGTGATAACATTTTATAATGGGCTTCGAATAACATGATTTCAAGAGTTCGTCGCAGACATGTAATATCGTCACTCGACATGCTGATGATACTACATGAACAACTCCTCTTTCAATGTTTATGATAATAGGTTGAATAAAAAATAAAAAAAAGATTGATTTATGCGATTACTGCATTAGTAATGTCTTTTGTTATTGGAATGCACAGAGATTTATACGTATTCTGATTCAATATTTTTGTTTTATCAGTTCTTGTAAATGTGAATTATATTGATTTACTATTTACAGACTTTTTGAGGTTTGTAAGTAACAAACACTAGGGTTTGATATTTTTCTTTCCTTCTTTTAGCTGTGTTGATGGCATGAATACGTCAATGGGAAGGGGAAAAAAAACCTTATTTTGAGTTTTCAATTATGATTATTTTTTTTTAACTTCGCTAGTTTCGTTTATTTCAAAGAGCCTTCCTTTTTATTTTTAATCCATATAATGAATTGAGAATAAAAGAAAAACAGTAATCAACCAGCTGTTTCATCATTGAAAACGAAACGAGTATTGTTTTTTAAAAAATCAAAATAAATTTAATTGTTTAAAAGTTTTACAAACGATTCTAGAAATGTATTAAACTTAAAACGTCTGAAAAAAAAAACAAAAAAAAAATCCATTTGGGAAAAAAAAAAAAAAAATCTAATGCCACATTAGAACATGTTGAAAACAACCATGCAATACAGCATTTTTTGTGTTGTTTTCAGAAATAGTTTTCAATACAAAAACCGATGCTTCATTGTTAACAATTCATTTAGCCTAGCAACGTGCGACATGTGATATTTCATTGTTGAAAACTCAATAATGAACAGAACACAAGAAATTCATTCTTCGAATGCAACATTCCATAGAGAACAAGCTATCATTGTTTAAAACAGCAATCGTTCTTTAGAAAACACGATAGCATTGTTATAGAAAAAAATAATTGATTATTGGCAACTGAACAATCAATCTAAAAACTAAAAGGTTGGTTTTTCAAACTCAACAATGAGCGAATAAACCGCTCAATGCGATTTGATGCTATAAACAGTTATAGGGTTTTTCTTTTAAGTGCAATCGAATGTTTATTTTGTTTATATTTACCGATATCTATTATTCATTATTTAAAAGGCAATCCAGAGTTACAAAAACGCACAAAGCTGCTAATCTAAAACACTACGGAATTATCTCGTTTTACCCAGATGTGTGTATCATTGGGGGGAGCAAGGGAAAAAAGGGGGTAAAGAAATGATGATGAACAGTTGATGCTCAGAACACATTAACAACATCTGGGTAACGGACAACGATTCCGGTGGTGTTAATTGCCACGCGTGTGCGGGCCCAACACATGAACATCGTCTCAACTCTTCAAACATGACTGCAGACGCTGACAGCTGGCGAGTGCGAAGCGATCACCAACGGCGGGTCCTCAACCCCTACTAGGCGGTTGGACGGTTGTTACTCGTTTAATTTGTCCTCCCTCCCCCCCCCCTCTCCCCCAAACCATTGAAAACGGAGGTGTCGGGGTTCGAGATGTTGGCGAATTTCTTGGCGAAATGATGTAGTTGGTAGAGCGTGAAGGTAAAAATTACTAAAAAAAAAAATCAGGGGTTGGGGTAGGTACGGTGACTCACGCCCACCCTCTAATTGCAACTGCATATACGTAAGGGATGTACGAAATTTGCCTAAGAACATTAATGTGTGTTGGCAGCCAAGTTTCCATATGTGGGGGTGTTCCATGATCACCCGCTTGATGACTGGTTAATTGCTAGCAAGCTGACGACATTGCAATCAACCAGTCATGTTAACAAGTCGGTCCTTAACCCTTTCTTCCAGAATTGTAGATGACCTCAATATCTTTCTGCACCCTACAACTACAGCATAAGACCGGGTGGAGGATTTACATCTCACTTACGTTATTTAAATTATTTTGTTTCATTTTTGACTAATTCGTTCCTTCTGCAACAGTAATAATCCTAAAAATTGATTAAATCTATAAAAAAAAAATTATCTTTTCAGAATTACGAATCTAAGATGCGTATCTAAAGAAATAGTAGATTCCATCTAATATTTCTTTCGTAGGTGGATAAAATGATATTTTGAAAAAAAACGTATTTTTCAACAGCTTTTGTTGTTTGATATCAAACGCAATTTAATGAGGCGTTTCTTTGTTAAAAAAAATAACTAGATAGAGTTATTTTTATTTTTTTGAACAAATTATTGTCGAACTAACCTTTAGCGAGCTAATAAGCAATTACGTTTCAAAGGGGGGGGGGGCAACAAATTGTAGCGAACTTCTCGATATTTCATTTTTCTTTCTACCTTCTTTGTGACGTCATTTGTTTCTATATGTTCACGTTTTTTCATATATTCAAAATATATTTCGTATTTCTTGTATCTTTCATTTACTACTGTATTTCGTGCTTGATGACGTCATATCTGACGTGTAAATAAATATCATTCCGTTGTACAGAATATCTACAGAATTGTTCAAGAATATGTTTTGGCGTAGAAAAATCAACAATTGAAAAATCGATTGTTGATTTTTCAACAAGCTGTTTTATTTACATGATTCAACAATCGTTCTAGAATGCACAGTTTCATTGTATAAAGTCAGAGTTTATTCTTCAACAAACAACAGCATTGTCTATAGTAATTGCTAATGGTAATAATAATTGTTAAGATAACCAAAGAGCTCAGTCGGTATAGACGTAGCCCTTTGGTCGGAAAGAGCTAGGTTCGATTCCTGTCGTGAGGAACATTTATATGGTCGCTTTCGACTAAAGGTGAGTTAGCCGGTCTCGTATGGAGCTGGGGGGGGGGGGGGATTTCACCCGGAAACTCGGGTTTTTCGTTCCCCCAAGAACAGGCAAAATCCGGCTCCGTGAACACACATGGATTACAGTCATGAATACGTCTCAGCTATATGACGGTCCCGAGTACGAATAAAATTTTTTTTTGGGGGGGGGGGGAGAGCAATGGTGAACTACCCTGTAAAAATCTCGCCAGGAATACTTGGTGAACAATGCCTACAAAGTCACCTACGGTCGGAAAAGACTGAAAAGGAAAATCACATCAAGATAACAAATGTGAATGTTTTTTTTTTTTTTTTTTTAAGTGACGAGAAAACTATGGCCCTGAACTTCAGCTTGTCTCTCCATTATGTGTATTTCTGACCAAATTAGTGCTGGGAGAAAGAATGGAGTTTGCAGAAAAATTCATGGTATCTTCACCTAAGACTAATTACCTCAACCTCATATGAAAAATTAATTTTGGTGGATCTATAAAAAAAGTCAAAATTCAACTACATAAACTGTTATTCACAGGCCATAATTATGGTTTAAATTGTTTCAATAAAGACGGATTTAAGCAGAAATCAGCGTCAATGTTAACAATCGATGTATGTTAGTTCAGAAATATAGATACATTGTAGAAACAAATGTATTCATCTATTTTATAAAACAAGCATAGCGTTTTGGTTTCCGCTGCTTCAATCTTGATTTTTTTTTTTTTTTATCCCAATGGATCCATTACGGTACGACTTTCATAGTTTCAATTAATTAGAGTGGAAAGGAACAAAACTCAATGAAGATGTGTACAGGAGGGGGGGGGGCGCTCGTAAAATCACTTTGGGATCACCGCCTCGTCGGGTGTTTTTGCCGTCAGAGGGCATTGTGTGCTAATCGAAAATTGAAACTGACTAATTAACACCAGAGTCGGTGAAGCGAAACAGCTATTGGCTGGCACAAGAAGGTACTACGTCCCTCCCTATACAGTAATTGCCATGGCCTCAATTATTAATGAATTTTTCCTGCTTTTCTACCTCACTCCAAGTGATGGAAGAACGCGTGGCCTTCGGACGTACTTTACGAGACGGACCGACGACTATGCGCAGAATAACGCTCACATTATACCGTTTTTTTTTTTTTTTTTTTTTTTTTTTTTTGGAAGCCACCGTAGCGCACACCTACAGCAGACAGACGACGAACGACGCTGAATCATTTTAATATGTTAAGGGACGTCAGTATGGCAATAATTATAATGACAGCTGGGGAAAATAACCACACATGAATAATGCTAATGATTGGGGGGGGGGGGGGGGGAGTATTAAATAGGAACGAATGTAATAAATCCATTTGATCTATGAGCAGGGGCATACGCAGTAGTTGGAAGTAGAATGGAACATTATTATAATAGCAGTTAAAGTAATCGTACACTATCTACATCCTTAGTTCTATGTAATTTTCACTGATAATTCTACTTATATTAATACGTTCAGTGTATGTGTGTGCGTAGTTATTAGTGATTACGTCGTTTTTTTTTTTTTATTAAAATAAGTTATTTATATGTTTATTAGGTTTTACCATAGTGCATGCATCTTAAACCATCAATAGCTTATTTATTGACAATCGCTGTTATTCACGAATGATAACGTTTTTAAGTTCAGGGCTCTCATCATTGGCCTTTTGAGTATACAAGTGGCTCTGAGATTGAGCAGGGAGACAGAGAAAGATAGAGAGAAATGGTGATACAGGAGAGAAAGAGGCCTCAGTTGACCAGTTTTAGTCGTTTACCCACCGGGTACTTCTAAAACGGTCTTTGACTTTTCACTCATTAAAGGGAAAGTCCCCCCCCCAAAAAAAGGGGGGGATACACTAAAAACCTAACAAGAGTAAACAGATAAAAGCAATAATCGTGCCGAGGTTTCTGTGGTTAAGAAGTTCAATCGAATTATTTCGGTTTTGTGACCACATTTTTATTAAAAAAAGAGTGTTTTTAAAACTAAACAAGTACTAAAAAATAAACCCGACAAGTTTCGTTAGTCGTCAGACTAACATCTTCAGGGGTAAAGAGAACTAACAGTTTAAAGCACAAACTATAAGAAATTACGAAAAAACAAGTTCAATTGTTGGTATTGTGAACATCAAAAACGTTCGTTAAAAAACCGAATCACAGATCCATACATCCGTTAATGCGTGTTAGCTGGAAACAATGCTGTTTGATGTCGCGTTCTGTGGTTCACTTTCACTCAATCCGAGGTCTGAAGTGGGTAAATGTTTGATAAACGCTGACCAAACTTGATTTAAAATCAAATCTTGATTTTGGTTGCATTGCGTGGGAATTTTGATTATATTTGCTGCCTCTTTGAATTTTTTTGTGAAACAGTTTTTATTAATGTAGGACATGTTTGTTCTGTCCCAGAGTAAATCATGACCAGTAGAAGTTGTGTGAAATGCCAAACCAGACTTATGTTCTCTCTCTCTTTTTTTTTTTTTTTTTTTGTACGTCCTTTTGATGTTTGCTCATGCGGATTTCGCCCGATCTCCCGGTCTGGCCTACGTAGCAGATGCCACAGGAACAGTGAATATTGTAAACTCCTGGTTTTTTCATTGGGTGATGTGGAGGTTCGGAGGATGAAGAGATTTTGATATCTTTTGAAGTGGTAGGAAAGTCACTTTTATGTTGTACTTGTAGAGAAGTTTGGCTAATTTATCTGTGACATTCTTGATATAAGGAAGGGTGACTGCGTTCTTGACGCAGTAACCCTTTTGTAGGTGCTGTATTCAGAATTTTCTTAATTAACTTAGCATAGAAACCATTCAGTTGTAGGATCTGTGTTAAGTATTGTATTTCTTCTTTCCGATTTTCTTCTGTATTGGGGATGTATGCTTTATCCCTTAAGGTTTTTATGAGGCCTAGTTTTTGCTTGGGGTGGTGGTGTGAGGTAGCATGAAGGAATTTTCCTGTTGTTGTCGGCTTTCTATAAATGGAAAACGATAATCTGCTTTTTCTTTCATTTATTTTTATAAGGATTTCTAGAAAAGGAAGTTTTTTTATTTTCTTCTAGTTCCAGAATGAATTTCATGTTTGGATGTAAGTTATTAAGATAGTCTTTAAACGCAGTCAGCTCTAGTGCTGTTCCTCGCCAAATGATGAAGATATCGTCCACATAGTGGAGCCAAGTTTTTGGTTTGATGTGCCAGTTTTGTAAAGCATTATTTTCAAAATTTTCCATGTAGAGGTTTGCTAGAGCTGGTGAGAGGGGTGAACCCCTTGCTAGTCCTTCATTTTGTTTTCCGAGAGTTTGTCTTGGTAAAGGAAGAACGTGTTTTTTTATGCAATGTTCGTAGAGCTGTACAATGTCTGGTGGGAAGAGATTTTCTAGGATGTTTACTGTTTCGTTTCTTGGAATCTTTGTGAAAAGGACGACCACATCTAAACTCGCTAATATGTCTGAAAGATCGATGTGTATATCTTTTACTTTCTCTATGAAGTCTGTGCTGTTCCTAGTGAACGATGGTGTTTTTCCTATATATGGTAAAATCAAGTTTCTAAGGTGCTTTGCCAGATTTGAGGTAGGAGAGTCCCTTCCATCTACTATCGGTCTTAGTTGTTTTTCCAACGTTTATTTTTGCGACTTGTTAAAACATGATAATAATAACTTCATTACATAATAAATAGCAAATTTTTCGCTTTTTCAACTATTGTTTATATATATATATATATATATATATATATATATATATATATATCCTGGATATCATGCTTACACTTTGCTCTGAAAGACTAAAAATCTCTATATACAGAAAACCTACTCATACCAAGAGATATCTGCATAATCTTTCTCATCATTTTCCACCACAAAAACTTGGAACTATATCTACCTTAGGACACAGAGCACGCTCTCTCTTGAATGAACAAGATGAACTACAAAAAGAAATAAATCAACTCTCTCTTATCTTTAAACAAAATGGTTACTCTGAAAAAACGATTAAGAAATTTCTTCTGGATCCTCCTATGTAGTGCACAACACAAACTATTAATTTTAAAGGCAGCATCACCATCCCATATATTAGCACAGTCTCTAACAAATTAGCTAAAGTCCTTAAAAAATATAACATCAAGACGTTCTTCACCACACTTCCTAAAATCCGTTCTCTAATCAGCCATCCAAAGCCTCCTCATCACAAGCTAAAATGTCCAGGTGTATATAAATTATGGTGCGATTGCAATATCCCTTATTTTGGACAAACGAACAAATCTGTTGAGCAACGTACAGAAGAGCATAAAAGAGACATCTCTTACAAAAGATCTCATGCAACTGCGTTATCCAGTCATGTTCTTTTTTCTAATAATCCTAATGAAGGGATAGATCAGAAAATATTTTTCGCTGTGATGATGAGTTTGAGAGAAAAATTATAGAATCAAGGGAAATCCTTCTGAACCCTGTCCACTTGAACAACAATTTGAGTTATAACATCCTAGATAGCCATGCTGCAGTTATGCAATATTGGCGTTCACGTGAGTCTACACGCACACTTACAATAAACAATGGCACGCCTGTTAGAACAACTTGAAAAAATACAATGTTTTTTGATGTGTCAATTATGTGTGGCGATTTTTTACCTGTATTTTCCAGTTTTTAGATACTTCAATGTTTATTACTATTCTCTTCCTTTAAGAATACCTGATGAAAGCTATTATAAGCCGAAACTAGTTGTATTATTCTTATTAAATCTTTATAAGCAATCTCGGTTTTTTAAGTCATTAAATCTATTTTTGAAAATGTATCACAACAACCGAGTTGAAGCATATAATCATCTTTATATATATATATATATATATATATATATATATATATATATATATATATATATAAATCTATTTTTGAAAATGTATCACAACAACCGAGTTGAAGCATATAATCATCTTTATATATATATATATATATAATTATTGGTAAGAATCGAAGAACAATAAATTCTCGAAATATATATATATATATATATATATATATATATATATATATATATATATATATAAATATATATATATAAATATATATATATATATAAATATATATATATATATAAATATAAATTATTGGTAAGAATCGAAAAACAATAAATTCTCGAAATATATCCTGTTAACGAATAATCCTCAGTTGAAATACAGCCAAAAATATATGCAATATTCTTAGTTTAATTGATTTCGAATGCTTAAAAATATAAATAATTTCGATATTATAAAATAAAAGATGTCTTAGATTTCTAAAATATTTTTTTCAGTTTATAAAATCTATTTAAAAATATTTTCATTAATTTAAGTGAATGTTTAATTTACAAATTAATTTTATTACGACTCTTTAAATTTATTTACATAAAATACTTTTTTGAAAAAATATGCATGTCACTAGCTAAACATAGCGACTAATAAATTCATGTCGTGTGGATGCTACTTAATTGAAATATAAGTTTATGAAACACTTCGGCAACCATTTAATATTATAATTGTACTCCTAAACTGCCCAACAAGAAAAATTGTAATAAATTCCAAAAATATTAACTAGAGATTAAAAATAAGGAAACCTTAATATCTTATGTTCTCTGTTAAAAAATGTACAAGTTTAATCAGTTATTTTAGACAGTCATCGTCACACACACACAAATTACTTAGTGTTTGGGGATAAAATATTTCCCAGTACGGCAATATTAGAATTAAAAACGAAAAGGCCTAAGATATATGAGTTGTACATTCACATTGAACAATCGGTATTAATTATAATCCATTGCACTGTAAACTTATTATTCTGTTCTCTTGTCAGAGTTTTTTTTTTTAACCTTATGTAAAATTGCATTGAAAATGGCAGAAGAAATTTGATCGAAAATTCTCCTTGACATAAAAAGAAACTGTTGCGTAAGTTTTTTCTGACATCATGCTTATTATACTTTTCTCTTATAAATTATAATGAAATACGAAATATATACATAGATTAGTTTCTTATTTTAAAAAATGATGTTAAAAACGTACTTACGTTAAAAAACAAGTTTAGAAAATATAGAAATAAAGTTGGAAAGAGAAGACTACATAAATTTCAGTAAAAATAGTATTTTTTTAAATATTTTTATGAGTTCAACTCAAATTTCAGAACTGTTAAGATTCGCAGAATTCGAACTTTTGATCACATTTCTCTTACTGAGACTCACTTAAAATCGTGTACCAAAATCTAATAGTGCACTTAAAATATTGGTTGCATCTCTAGATCTATTTAGATTTAGATTAGATTTACTTTTTTTTTTTCATTTTTTATAATTAAATTATTAGAAATAGTTAATGGTGTGTTTGTGGTTTAATATATTATAAAAATATATTCATCAAAATATTTCAAAAGTTTATTTTTAAATTGAAAATATAATTTCAATCTATGTTTTATAATAATAATGATATTTAGTGAAGTAATAAAATATATATTTAACTTCAAACTTTAACATTACTCTTTTTTTTGTAATATGAGCTTGTAATTGTGTTTCTCAAAGGAAGTCGAAGCTACAGTTCAGCTAATGATATCAAGCAGATATTTATCTAACGTTTGAAAATAGAAATTAGAAAGCCGAAATACTTATCGTGGGAAACAATCTCATAACAGTTTTGTAGCTACTGCTTTGTCCCATAAAAATGCTTGTAATTTTCTTTAATGTAACCAGTTTCTTTCAACTACTCCAAGAAATAAACTCCTGACCTAAATTGTTCGATAGATGAAGCAGCGATATGCTTATAGTATCATCTATTAGGTTGCAGTAGCCATATTGCCCTCTCAACACGTCCTCATATTACAATTGTTTGTAATCCCAATTTCTCTCTGGCGGAAACAAACATCTTAAAATTCTCTGAAGATGTGAACTTTCTTAAACGTGCACTTTAGATAATTATATTCTGAACATATTATCAGTCCATTTCACATCGGAAAAACTATTTTATTAAATATTGTAAGTCACGTAAAACATAAATATAAAAGAAAAAAGGGCAGGCCGATAGGTGGTGCATTTTTTTTTTTTTTTTAGTACGAGATTTCATTATAGTCATATATAAATAATTGCAGACATATTTCATTTTGTTATATTTCTTTCTTATATTTTTGGTTTTTATTAAATCTATTTTTAATATTCTTATATTTTATTGTGTTTAATGTTTTGATAATTTTAATTATCATAGTATTTTTGAAATTTTTTTTATTTTTTAAATATAAATCATTAGATAATTCCAACACCTTAAGATATTTTCATTGAGCAATATTTAATACTTAATAAAAGGCGTGATGTTTACGACACGTGTAGGACTGGTTTTAGGATTATTATTACTTTTGGAGGGCAATGCTGTAGCTAATGAGGTTCTGAGGCTCGGATATTGCTGTTACCTTTTTGCCATGATCAGAGCTTTAATAGCTCAATAACACCTTATTCCTGCACTGTCCTCTACAGATAACGGGGAAGATGAAAAGCATTCTTGCTTCGCCCATTTAAGCCAGTCCTTATATAATATAAGGACATGACATACGTACAAGAATTCAATTTATTTATCTGATCTGAAAAACAAATTCTCTTAGTAAAAGCAAAATGTATATATAAATACAAATAACTGTATTATTAT
Organism: Typopeltis vanoorti; assembly: GCF_054136105.1. Lineage (NCBI taxonomy): Eukaryota > Metazoa > Arthropoda > Arachnida > Uropygi > Thelyphonidae > Typopeltis > Typopeltis vanoorti. The sequence goes on along the minus strand of NC_143562.1, from coordinate 17,358,965 downwards.
ATTATATTATTATTTAAAATAAAGAACCAATAGGCTTCATTTCGGCGATGTAAAATATTATTTATTTAAGGGGATATTAGATCCACATTTTTTTAAAACCGAATAAGAAACTCAGGGATCGGAATCCGAGAGTTTCATGCCGAATATAGTAACTATAAACGTATCGGCGACTACTAGCGTGAGCCAAAGCACGTAGTTCAAGTACGTAGTACAAACTAGGGCAACTCGTTGCAAAGGTGGAGAAAGTAATGATCTCTATTCTTAGCATTTTCCATAATGTAAAACCCATCTCCTAGGTGATGTATGATGTTATACATTATGGTGGGAGGTCACAACCCAGACCGGTTTCGATCTTTATTGAGATCTCATCAGTGGGTAACTAGACCAAAGTATAATACTAAGGTTATAGCGAAAAGAACTTATATATTCCGCTATACGAGTTGTTAATGAAACTCTCCGATTCCTATCCTTGAGTTTTATGTGGGATCTAATATCCTCTTAATTATATTATATTATATTATATTATATTATATTATATTATATTATATTATATTATATTATATATGTGGAAGATTCAGTGGAATTTAGGGTTAAGCAGTTCTATTCCAGAATTATTTGACTGGAGAATTTAAGAATAGTTGAAAGAAAGTCTTTTGCAAACGTAAGTCGGTCTAATACAATGAAGCCCTGTTACATAAAAGGAAGCCAGGGTTATTTTCAGACAAGCATAGAGGGGTCACGTCCTACTATATAGCGGCGATGACTTCCCGTAATCCGACAATTAAAGCCAACATCCTCCTCCCAAACCGCCATCACAAAGATCACCTGACACAACGAAGGGAGATTTAAATATATTTTTTTTTTTCACCTGTTGTAGCGGAAGTCGAGAAGTTATTATCTACCCCCCCTTATTTCCCCCATCCAACGCTACCTGCTGTCAAGGTCAACAAGTGTCGGCATCACTCCGCACTAACCCGGTCCCCACAAGGCAGAAGAGGAAAAGAGCGTCATCAGCTGACGACCCACCCCCGCAGTGGGGAATCTCCGACAATAACGACGAAAAACTATTGTTCTATTGTCTCCTTGTGCACAGGTAAAAGAAGGCCTTATTAACTTTTAATAATTCTCCACGTGAACAGGAGACAAACAAAGTAGTTGTGTGGTGTTCCATTTGTTGAGTAGTTAGGCCTGGACTATTTAGTGTAAGCATTATTGTGAGCAGGACAAACGATAATAAGGTTCCCTTTTCTTGTTTTGATTTATTGTCAACTCTTATAACCTAGAAAGGGTGATGTTGCAGAGTTCCTTTGTACTCAGTTAGGATTCTAGACAGATCCCATAAACAAATGTAACTAGGTAATAAGCTGGTTGTTGGTCATCCCCCCCACCCCCCACCCCCTCTCCGTTTTGTTTGATATGTTCGCTATGCATTTGGATTGCACCCACCCTGCCCTTTGTTATACATAACACCATCAAACGTTCTTCTGCCCTAGCGAATGTATTACCTGAATGTGTGTTGAATTCTACTAGTCTTCAATGTACTTAATTTGCTTTTAGACCTATTGATACCCAAGTGCTTACTTTTTTTTTTTTTTTTTTTTTTTTTTTTATGAATGAGAATGGGAAGCCGACATTTTGGGAATGTTCGTGTATACTGAAAGCTACTAAAAATACTATTCATGACTGTTCCGTGTGTGTGTTCACGGGATCGGTTTGCCTGTTCTGGGGGAGAGGGGGGGGGGAAAACACCCTCGGTATGAAGCCAGCTTTTCGTCGAAAGAGACCAGATAAATGTTCTTCACGTCACTGACGGGAATCGAACCCACGTCTTTCCGACCAAAGGGCTTTGTCTATACCGACTGAGCTACGAAGACTCGAAGAGCCCTTTATTAGGGTTTATCATCAAAAAGTGAGTTAGTTGATTTCGTACGGAGATCGCGGAATTTGGCGATCCACCTAAAATCTCAGGTTCTACTTCCCGCAAAACAGTAAATCGCAAGAATAAACTACAGGAATAAATTAATCTTCCATTCGGTAGGATCTGGTTTCAAAAACCTGCGTAGTTCAGTGTAAGCGTAAACGTAAACCACATCGATGGGTAGATCGAGCTCTACAGTAGTTTTCCGAAAATCTGTTCCAACTATTGTTCATTTTACTTTAAAAGAAACTTTTCTTAACCTACAATGATTCTTCTTTAGTTAAAATCGAACATCCCCGAAGTATTCAATTCAAATATAAAGAATATCCTTATAGTTCGATTTATTAGGTCTTTACCAGCTATACGAACTTTGATCAAATTGAAGTCTATCGCTTTGAGATAGATAAGTATGACCTCCTCTGTTGCTACTCTGGTTTCGAAGATGTGTGAGTGTCCTTTTGCATCCGCCTACGAGTTCCGGAATTTAAAATAGCCTCACTAAAAGCAGAAGAATGATCGCTGATCGGTTCAGTTTTAGGCTTTTTTTTTTTTTTTTTATTGACAAGTATTTGGCTAAAATACTTGAATATTTTCAATTCGGTCTGTCAGAGTAATATTTCAATGATCGGTTCTGTCTGTAATAACGATAAAAGTTCGCATCGTAGACCAATGACTGGAAATACGGAAGACCAAATGGAATTTCCATTCATTGGTTGTTTATTGATCAATAGCCACGTGATCAAATGAGGATTGTTTTGAATTAATTTAAACGTGATTGTGGTGTATTGCCTTAGATGTTCAAATGCATAAACGTTTTGATCGCATGGCCATTTTCATTATTTAATCATAAGACTAAGTTTATTGGTCTTATGAATAAACATGACCTATAGCACATGACTGCCATGTGTAAGAAAGAAGGGTTCGCATTTTACTTGAACAGCTGAGGGTTGCAATCTTTGGGGAAGGCAAACTGTGGGCGGGAAACTGTTCCAAAGGAGAAGTAGATGGGATGAAAGAAGAGGCAGTGAATTTGGTTCGGTGAGTTTTAAGATAGACTATAAAAGGGTGTTGGTTAGCGGTGGCTCTTGTTTTAATGATTTTGGAGGAGAGTGGAGGAATTGTCCTCTTCTAAATAAAATCGACCAATCTTATGGAGGATTTTTTGGCAGCTGCAGAAGCTATAGTTGAAATGTGGTTGTGCCAGGAAATGTTGCGAGGCATCCTCTCCTTTGTTACCTGTAATAACTCTAATTTGTTAAATGAACAAGTAAAACTTTCCTTTTGTAGCCAATAATGTTAAAATATTTTTGAAATAGAATATATTTAGAAATACTCTTCTATATCCATTATCTTTGGTTGCCAATATAGCCGGGAATCTCAAAAGGGGGCGCTCCAGCTTGTTTGTACTGGCTCGCCGATTAATAACTGAAGAGTATAGAAATTGCGTAAAAATTAGTACAAGTTTAATATGAATTTGTGTTCATAGAAGTTATTTTGAATTCATCATCAAGCTTAGAACAGCTAAACTGTAGTAATTACTGATATTACCAACAGACAATAAGCTCTATGTCATGATGGTCTCTTTGTCATTATCTTCATGGTTGCCAATATAGAAATTTTAAAATTCGGTGTATATGTACAAAATTTAATTAATTTTATAAAATTAGTATTTAAAAAACTATAAAATTTATTGCGCAATTTAAAATTTTTCTTATATTTATGATAACTCTAAAATTTAACTAAATTATTAATTAAAACTCAATACACCTTTTTTTTTTATCTTTATCAGATAATAAATAATGCTTTGCGATTGTAAACTGACACTTCTCTGTGTAGTTGCCGGGTAGTTAAATTCATGTGTTTTAAGCGGCGACTAAATGGACGTAGAGTTTCGAGAGTTCGCTCTCTCAGGTTTCTTCCGGAATTTTGCTCCCGGTGAGGGGTGGGGACTGATTTCGGGCGGTTTGCCCTGAGAGAGTATTTTGAGTCTCTGGGGAGGGTGTTCTCAGGCTGTGGCTCGAAGGGGGGGGGTCTTGTCGGGTGATGCTTTTCCCCGAAATGAGAGATTCTGCTCAGTAGTGGGGGTGCCTGTCAATGAGTGGAGCCAACGCTGAGTTGGACGGTCTTTCGGCCATTACGGAGTGGTCTAGGGATCGTCCTAATTTTTAGAGTTTGCTTTACTTTAAAAAAAACACCGATGTAGCTAATGCATGTCGTACGAGGCGACTAAAATTGGTGCCCAGGGAGGGTAATGGATGGCAGTGCTGTAGCCAATGAAGTTCTAACTGAGGCTCGGCTATTGCTGTTACCCTCTTGCCATGACATGATCAGAGCTTTATATAGCTCAATAACACCTTTTCCTTACACTGTCCTCTACAGACAACGGGGACTATGAAAAGCAATCTTGCTTCTCCCTTTTAAGCCAGTCCTTATAAGGACTATTAAGTTGACACTTTTGTAGGTGGAACTCAATGTTTAACGAGTAATAGCATAATGAGCTATAAGGAGTGGAAATCTTCATCATTCGATAAACAGGCTAAGTTATTAATCTAGTGACTTATTAGCATTTTTTAAAATCGTATTTTAGATAGAAATTCCGAATTATATATATATATACAGGGTGTTCGGGATAAATTTGACATATTTATAATTAATTATATTTTTCCGTAAGTTACATGTATTAACACACACTTCTCTTCATTTAAAAGTTTGGACCCTTCTTCATTCATATACAAGATGTCAGAAAGGATGAATAGCTGGAACCCACCTGAATCATGGAAGAGAATAACTTGTATCATGGTGATTCGTGCCCGTCATCAAAATAAGGATATTACGACTGCTGCCCAATGCTCCCTGAATACAGTAAAAACAATCAGGCATGAACTAGAGACTTGCAATGGTGACTACGAGGATGTAGCAAGAAGAAAGATCCCTAGCAGACGATCTGATTGCGTTCGTACAGCAGAATTCCTCGCAAATCTGCAGGAACAGGTGTTGAAGAACCCTGGCATTGGAATTCGGGCTTTGTTCGTGGAGTTGCTAACTGTAGTCAAGCCCTGGATAACAAGGGTAGCCAATGGTAGGCCGTATGTATGGCAGCAGGATTCGGCCCCTTGCCGCACCTCTGGGAAAAGTCAAAAATGGTTGTCTGAAAATTTCTACGACTTCACCAGTCCAAATGTTTGGCCTCCAAACTCCCCAGACCTTAACCCCATGGATTATTTTGTATGGGGCGCAGTTGAAAAAGACACCAATCGCACTTCCAGTAATACAAAAGCCCAGTTAATGGATAAAATTAAAACAGTTTTTGCGGCCCTTCCCAGGGAGACTGTAGCATCAGCTTGTTCGAGGTTCCAAAGCAGAATTGAAGCTGTGATCGATGCTAATGGTGGTTATTTTGAGTAAATCTTGTTGATAGTATTGTAATTAACTCTGCCTGTAATGTTTTTTGTCAATTCATTAAATTTAATAGATACAAAGAAGATTTTCTTTTTCCTTACGAAACTGTCAAATTTATCCCGAACACCCTGTATATATATTAACGGTTTTACTGAAATCTAATAATAATGCTTTGTTATGAGCGCCATAAAATTTAGATTAAAAACAACCAGTTCTCTCTTTTCTTGGGAAATAAATAGAAACGCGAGGGAAAAAAAAACACCTCCACAAATAGGATTGGAACGAAGAAATGTTTTAAAAAATTGGAAACAGTAAACGAACGATTTAAAGACAAGATGGTTAGACGAGAAGTTCGTCGAAGAAATGGGGCCTAAAAAAACCTAGGGAGGGGGATAAAAATATCTTGAGACTAAAAAGGAAAAATACAAGTAACTCATATACAAAGAATAGTTGCTGTTCTTAACGTTACAACAACGCAGGGATCGTAAGTTGCAGATCTGCTAACTTCTTTAAAATAAGAACTAGATATATTCAAAGCAGATCTCAAATGAAGTTCAAATATTTAATTAATAATATTCTTAATAATTAAGATAGTCATTAATATCCTCTTTCTCTTGTGCCTTTTCCCATGTATTTGTGGTCGGCCTTTTACATGATGCCACTTACGCGCGTGATCCCAACCGATTTGTCCCAGAACCTAACGTTTAAATTAAAAAAAAAAAAAAAGTTTCATTTCTAGTTGAAATCTTAAAAATGAATAGATTTTCCTTATTATTATTATTATTAGGATTATTAAGTATCTAAAAATTTGGAAACGGTTGGGTGTTGGTTGCAGTTCGAAATAAAAACAAGATTTCTTTTTTAATTAGAACAGCATCTATAATATTCTATTTTAAATAACTTTATTTTATATAATGTGAAATATTTTTATTTTTTACGAAATTAGTTCAATTTAATATTTGAATTCTTTTTTATCCAACGATATCCTAGTTTGTATTTAGATTTACATGTAACTCCTACTAGGCATGTCTACTACAATTTCCTCGATATGCGACACTTGAAATTTTTTAGTTTCTTTTTTTAAAAAAAAAAGGGAAAAAGGCGGAGTTAGCACCACTTTGTGCCTTTCTTCATATTATGGAACCAGAGACGCCCCCTTCTCTTCCCCCCCCCCTAACTTGTCGAACAGTAGTCAACCCCACTTCCTGTAGGTGTGGCCGTACTGTAGATAGCTCGGTAACAACCTGTAGCGTGCTTTATTCCTTGCCACGTGTGACGAGTGCACCCTAGCTTGTTGTCCGTTCTGGTCTGCTTAATCATTCATCCACTTGCCACTCGAAGACTTGTTCTGCAGGGGTGTAATTAGAGTCGTTGTCTGAACTGCAGGGATTACGTTGTCTCACCCTTCGTTGTTGCTTTATCCCCCATTAAGAATACGCGTTCCTCGTGAATTAGGGTCAATCCATCAATTTTTATTCACGATGGATTGCCTTAGAAGAAAGTAAATTACGTTGCCAGCTACGAATTCATTTATTCAGTTAACAAACGAATTGAAATTTCAACATGGATGCCAAAAGACAGAAATGGTTGTTTTCAATAACACTCAAGGTTGTTTTTATTATTTTTTTTTTAAATATTTCTTTTGTTGATTTCTCTTGTACAGTTATTCGATTTCGTTTGACTGAAACCCATCGCGTGCAATACGTCACGAAATATGACAACAATGAAATCAACACGTGGCCAATTTGAGTATTGTTGTCGCTACCTGTAATGTGCGTGAATAGATTTCAAATTTTGTCTCTCTCTCCTACGCCTATAGTATTATTCTTTCTTTGAACCAAAGTGAAATTGCTCGTCAGCCTTGAGTTCGACTTCCCACTTCCTGTAACTTGAAAGAATGGCTTTTAACCATCCTCTTACATCATTTTTATTATTATTATTATTCGTTCGTCATGAAAAATAAAATAAAACAACAAATTAACGAAATTTGTTATTATGAATTAAAGTAAGAAACACTTAATACGAACAATAGATTTTAAACATTGTTTAGTTCAAGACATTATTGAAGCCTTTTGAATTTAATATTTAAAATAACAATTGTAGAACTGTGTGTGAAAGTGCTTGACATCGGTTTTAAGCTGTTTTTCAAAAAAAAAAAAAAAAAAAAAATCTTCAATTTGAAAAGGACAATTTATGGACAAAATCCTATGATGAAGATGAATATTCTGTTTACTCTGTACCAAAAGAAAGTACATTGTATACGATAATTGCGAGTTGTTTGTGATATAACAGTTGAAATTTATTGTCAATGGCTGACGGGCTATTTCAACTATTATGTGGGTTAGCGTGTTGTGTTTTCTACTCTTTGAAGTCCTCATTGTGAAGACAATTCGGGTCCTTAATTATGTCCCCCCCCCCCCTCTCCTGATTCCTTGCTCCATAAACAATGGACAGACTGAAAAATATATACTTACGACAACAATAACCAAGAATTTATATTGATGTGGTTTAGGCTGTAAGAGAGGCCTGATTTTAAACAATTTGTTTAAATTGTTTAAACAATTTAAACAAATCGTACGAAAAACTCTGAAATGATTAGCTATTATTCGATACATTTTGCAATAAACTTGCCGATTTATATTGTTCTTCGGTACACGTTTCCGACTAGCTAGATAAATTTTCTGTGATTTCTGACAGTATTCACACGTAAATTTCTCGATACAAATCAATTTTAGTTTCAAATGAGAGAAATTTTAGCATACAAATGAAAGTCTGCGGGAAAAAGAGATTTCCCTGCAAATAGCACAAAAAGGATCTCTTCTCTTGGTATATGAGTTGAAAATTGGATCGTATGAATTAACATATGAGTGAAAATTATGATTTAATAAAGAAAGAGCCATATCGTTTCAGTTTGGTGATGTAAAATAAATAGAATAAGAGTTTTTGTCCTCTTAAGGTTTCTGTCAGGTCTCTGATGAGACCTAACTAGTTCGGAACAGCTGGCTAATTAAACCTTTTATCAAAAACACTAATAAAAGGCAAATATACTGACCAAAGACACGGCTCGTGTCTTTTAAGTAATGCGAGCTAGGATAACTCCGATGCCGAGGATTTTATTATCGTAAACTCCCGGGTGAAAGGTTGGAACTTTATGTGTATTCGCAAATTATAAATGTTTGGTGTGTGTTAGAGCCCGGAACGAGTTACGTGTGGAGGAGAGGAAGATATATCTGTCAGTTTTTTTTTTGTTTTGTTTGTTTGTTTTTAATCATCCCCCCACAAGTAAGTTCATAAGACAGACAGCAAATAAATGCCGACTAAAGTTTTTTTTTATTTTTTTATGATGCATTGTCTCAGAAATGACAATATTATAAGATAGGGGATTTAGAATTTGAGGTAAGTAGTTTATGTCTAAGTCGAAAAGAACGAGTTTGGGAGGCCAAGGTAGTAGCTAAAGACGTGGGGTATCCGGAGAGTTCATCTAAAAGACAATTCATCGAAAGGTAATTCGTCGAAAATGCAATTCATCGAAAGGTAATTCGTCGAAAATGCAATTCATCGAAAGGTAATTCGTCGAAAATGCAATTCATCGAAAAAAACAATTCGCCGACTTTTATACCAACCTAACTACGCCGGCTCCATTATTATTGTTGTTGCTATTAGTAATATGCGACTTCAATACAGCAATTATTATGGGATGAATTTTACTCAGATTCGCTATTTGAAACTTTTACAAGAAAATGTCGAACCGTTCCAGTTTTCAGTTGAGCTATATTCGGGGAGACAATGAAATAATGTGTCCAAATTATGTACTGTATTACAATAACTCTCTGACTTGGAGGAATTAGTAGAAGTTGCCAGTACAAGAACGTAATCTGCATGGTTAAGTTTCTGTTCTAAATGGATCACTTTTATCATGATATTATCGAAAATTTACAATTTTTGGTGAATTGTGTTTTCGATGAATTGCCTTTTCGGTGAATTGTCTTTCGATGAATTTTCATGTAACGAAGACGTGGTGTATTTTGTTCAGGAAAGGACGTATGTCAATGTTTAATCTAAAAATAAATGGACATATGATTTGCCTATGAATTTAGGTACAACCCTAAAATTGGTAAATCCATAAGACTGAAAGATTTAGGTACCATTAATATGGTGGCATTTTTATATTATTTTGTAATCAATAAACAGGAATGAGTGTTAGTTCCACTAATATTACATACATATCGTTCTTTTCGTTACCACAATGACTTTAAAGGGAAATAGGAGAGCAATAGAATAAGTGTGTGGGGGGGGGGGGGGGGAGAGCATAGCAAAAGGATTGTCAGAGAACGGAACATAATGGAATATCTCCCAAGATGAAATTTCATATTCTCTAATTAAATGTGTAGAAATATCGAGCAATAGCGTTTGTGTTTGGCAAAATATCCCCTAAGAGTGTTTTCGTTAACACCCTTAGGGGATATTTTGTATTTTTTTTCTTTGATTTGGGCGACATGCATAGAAAGTTAAGAATAAGTTTAAGAAACTAATTGATCCATCGACTGTTTTTATGTTGTTTTATAGGAAAGGGTGACAGAAACTTCATCCTTTATTTATTTTTTGTTTGTTTTGTTTTGTACAATTCTTGCACTGGTAGATTTGGATTAATTTCGCGATTTTTAAAATCTTGTCCTATATTTAAGAAAGAAAATGAATGGAATGCTAAGAAAATACTGAGAAAAATAGCATACAGGATGTTAGTCCGTTCTATGAAATTAATTTTGATTGTGGGATTGTTATTACTTGCTGAAGTTTTAGAAAAGTAATTTAGAATTATTCGAGTTCCAACGTAACATCGCTACACACTGTTAACATTGCTAGAGAAATAAATATTAAAACGATGTAAATAGTAGGATAATAGCCAGTAAAATATTACAAATAGGCAGACACTGAAATGTATATAAATAAATAAATAGGCATGAAAATATTGAGTAAAAGAAGCCATTGAAAATAAAATGACTACCTTAAAAGGTGTGTAAATAAATAGAAAAATAATAATAAAGTAAGCGCTAAAGGTACACGAAAATCACTTCGTATTCATTTGCGTTTAATGAATGCGATCTAAAGTTGTTTTTTTTTTATTTTATTTTAGATCTTTAAGAAATTAAATAAGATATATGCATTAAAACTTATTCCATCATCGTATGAGAACATCATCTAGCTTGCTGGATATTACAAATAAGCAGAACTTGAAAAGTTACATATTTGTTTTCAGAGGTCTTTTACATCCATAGTACCGATACTAATATACAATAGATTTGCAACCTTTCGCGGATGGAGTTAACATACAAAAATTGGCAACTGAAGGTATTTAGGATTAATTTATGTGTCTAAACATAAAATGAAACATGAAAAACATCGATGCACTTCTAGTGATTTTACTGAAATATTTATATTTAAAACTTGTTGTCAGTAACGCTACTTTATTTTATCCGATTGCAATAAGTAATGAAAACTCGAATTAATTTTACACTATGATGCGAAGCATCTAGAACATCTCCACTTTTCACTGTTAATCAAAACAAAAAAAAAAAAGCAAATAAATACATGGTATTCAATATTTCACGTAAATCAACATCGTTTCTTTTCTTATATAAATTCTTTAATTATAAAAATAAAAGATGTATAGAGAAAATTTAAATTATAAAAAAATTGTTTGATTTTAATCTAGCTTATTATCTAATTTTATATTTTAAATAAAAATTACATAAGAATATTTTATTGATTATTTAAAAAATATATTTATGCGTCATCAAGTGCTATTTTCAGGCAATTATATCAGAAAATTTTCCAACATTCCAATACGGTTTCATAATTTTCTCAAACACCATCCAAAACTTGTTGGTGAAAAAGCAATAATCCATATTTTATTTTAATATGGAAATTAATAATTGAGCCATAAAATTTAATTTTAAAACATAAAAAAACTTTAGGAAAAATAAAGTGCATTTTTAAATCTTTATAAATGAACAAATTTTCACATTTTATAAAACAGCAGAACAGTGTTTAATGTTTTTATATGCAAATCAACAACTGTTTAAACTTAATTTTTTTGTACAGCATTTATCATTCATTGTCTAATTTTGCTAATAGATTCAACAAAGGATATAATGCCCTTATAGGTTTCCGTGTTTTCAACAGGATTAGAATTTAAGCTTTTCCAGCCAAAGGACAAATATTGTGATATCTGTTCCATTGTACTACTGAGACACTTCGAAGAGAGCTTACAGATTATTTAACTCTTAGCCATTACAGTTCTGAACTTCCGTATGTACGATGGACATTAAAAAAAAAAAAAAAGGTCAAAAAGATATTTTTATCTAAAATCGCGATTCCAGTACGACAGAATATATGACAAGGCTGTCTGTGAATTTTAAACATTAACAAAAATGTGCACTATATACTGTATTTCTAAAGTTACGTATATGTCCATATTTATTAAGTGTATTTGCTCGAAGATAGTTTTTCATTAATAGAGGTGATCAAGTTCACTATCATAAAGTAACAGTATCAAGTTATCATCGATCGATATATACTGATAAATAATCCTTATATAAGGACTGGCTTAAAGGGGCGAAGCAAGAATGCTTTCATCTTCCCCGTTATCTGTATTGGACAGTGTAGGGATAAGGCGTTGTTGAGCTATTAAAGCTCTGGTCGTGGCAGGAGGGTAACAGCAATAGCTGAGCCTCAGTTAGGACTTCATTGGCTACAGCACTGCCATCCAATCACCGACTTTTTAAGTAAAGGTGAAATCTCAAAAAATCGGACGATCTCTAGGCCACTCCATAGTGGGCGAAAGACCGTCCTAATCTCAGCGTTGGTTCCACTCAGTGACGGGCTTCCCGACCAGAACCGCTCAAATTCCGAAGAAAATAATTCACCGCCAAAGCTCCTCACCGGAGAACACCTTCCCCGGAGACTCAAAGTGCTCCCTTAAGGCAAAAACCTTAAGAGAGCGAACTCAAAAACTCTCGAAACTCATCACCCAAGGGGGTAACAGCAACAGCCGAACCTCAGTTAAACTTCACCGGTACAGCATTGCCATCCATTACCTCCAAGGGTATTAATGAATCAATCACAGTATGTTTAAGTAAAGGTGATATCTCAAAAAATCGGACGATCTCTAGGCCACTCATTCGTGGGCGAAAAACCGTCCAAATCTCCGCGTTGGTTCTACTCAGTGAAACTCGACCACCGAGCAGGACCGCTCATTCCGAAGAAAATAATTCACCGGCAAGCACCCCTCAGCGGGCCGTGCCGGAGAACACTTTCCCCGGTGACTCAATTGCTCCCTTAGGGCAAAACCTAAGAGAGCGAACTCATCACCCAGGATAACAGCAACAGCCGAACCTCAGTTAAACCTCATTGGTTCAGCATTGCCATCCGTTACCCTATATGGGCATCTCATATAAAATCAATCACCGACTATGTAAGTAAAGGTGACATCTCAAAAAATTGGTGACGGGCTCCCCGACCACCGAGTAGAACCGCTCAAATTCCGAGGAAAATAATTCACCGACAAAGCCCCTCAGCGGGCCGTGCCGGAGAACATTCTCCCCAGAGACTCAAATTGCTCTCTTAAGGCAAAAACCCTAAGAGAGCGAACTCAAAAACTCATTAACCCAGGATAACAGCAACAGCCGAACCTCAGTTAGACTTCATTGGTTCAGCATTGCCATCCGTTACCCTATATGGGCATCTCATATAAAATCAATCACCGTATGTGTAAGTAAAGGTGATATCTCAAAAATATCGGACGATCTCTAGGCCACTCATTCGTGGGCGAAAGACCGTCCAAATCTCAGCGTTGGTTCTACTCAGTGAAACTCGAGTACCGAGCAGAACCGCTCATATTCCGAGGAAAATAATTCACCGGCAAGTACCCCTCAGCGGGCCGTGCCGGAGAACACTTTCCCCGGAGACTCAAAGTGCTCCCTTAGGGCAAAACCTAAGAGAGCGAACTCATTAACCCAGGATAACGGCAACAGCCGAACCTCAGTTAAACTTCATTGGTTCAGCATTGCCATCCGTTACCCTATATATGGGCATCTCATATAAAATCAATCACCGTATGTGTAAGTAAAGGTGATATCTCAAAAATATCGGACGATCTCTAGGCCACTCCATAGTGGGCGAAAGACCGTCCTAATCTCAGCGTTGGTTCCACTCAGTGACGGGCTCCCCGACCACTGAGCAGAACCGCTCATATTCCGAGGAAAATAATTCACCGGCAAGTACCCCTCAGCGGGCCGTGCCGGAGAACACTTTCCCCGAAGACTCAATTGCTCCCTTAGGGCAAAACCTAAGAGAGCGAACTCATTAACCCAGGATAACAGCAACAGCCGAACCTCAGTTAAACTTCATTGGTTCAGCATTGCCATCCGTTACCCTATATGGGCATCTCATATAAAATCAATCACCGCATCTCACAGTCGATTCTCCTATCACCATACTGATATATCATATCACGATAGTCCTTATAGTCCTTATAAGGACTGGCTTAAAGGGGCGAAGCAAGAATGCTTTTCATATTCCCCGTTATCTGTAGAGGACAGTGTAGGATAAGGTGTTATTGAGCAATTAAAGCTATGATCATGGCAGGAGGGTAACAGCAATAGCTGAGCCTCAGTTAGAGCGTCACTGGCTACAGCATTGCCATCCATTACCCTCCAAGGGTATTAATCACCGCATCTCACGGTCCATTACATCGCAACTGAACGTAAGACTCTTTTCATGTTTATATGTATACTGTTTCCAGTTTATTACCCTCCAAGGTATTGGATTGAATGAATCCTCATATCACGATACAATAAACATTATTTTATTTATACTTAAACATATATACATAAAAATGGTGTTTTTATAAAAATTTTAATGAAACTCTTTATTTTAAGAAATTTTTAAAAATTCTTAAATTTTTAATAATTTATTATAGATTTCAAGAAAATCTATGAGACTGTTTAAATTATAAAATAATATTTGTCTAGTAGATAAAAACAACATTAATATATATTCAAAAACAATGGTATGCAAACATTTCAATATATTTTGTCATTCCGCGTACATTTATGAAACAGACAAAAACATATATAATTTGCAATTATTGAACTCTAAATTTTATGTGGCATATGGTATTTTTTAATCTTAATCCTATATTGCCAATATTATTTAATGGGACCACCTTATTCTTGATAGAAGGGGGGGGGGGGGTACAGAATCCCTCTCACAAGAGAACTATTAATGTAGAAGAGATAAATAGAACAGATAAAGTAGGTAAGAGGACAGACAGATATATAAATTCACAAACAGTCAGAGAAAAAGCAAGAAAGCGTGACTAATATAATTTTCAAGAAAGCGGGACACTCATAAGACATGATGAGGTAGACAACTATAAACCTACAACTCTATTCACGTATGCAAATATTTTTCTAACATCTTCCTTCAATCAAACTAGTTGTGACTAAGCGATATTTTGACTTTTGAATAAGAAAATTAACCTGTAAATTGTCGTCGGTATCGTAAAAGGAAAATTTTCCAGTCAGATGACGTTTTGATTGTAATAAAGTGCAATGTTTGCATTACCCATCGAAAAACAAGAATTGTGGGTGATGTAACACTTATAACAATGCATGCAAAGTAACGGAAAGAGTCCTACCTCGTGGATGGAATTGCTCATGGATGCAGATACACTGATGGAGCTTAGCTGTGGTCAATCTACAGGAAACGAATCATTTTCTCGTATACGTAGTGACTTGTTAGAACCGAGAACGGGGGTGGTTCTGTTCCCTTAATACTCGAGTGCCGGATGTACCGTATTGTTTGGGAATTAAGGAGAAAGTGTGTCTTAGTGCTCACTTATTCTTAAGTTTTGATCTCATCTTCACACCGGTGAGCAAAGTCACGGCTGTTGCATCCCACACTTCCGCTGTGCCGGCGTCCATGCAGCCATAAACCGGAAGCAAGCCCACCTGAGATGTTATCGGTGTTTCCCAGGGCAACCAATACAGGGGTCGAGGATGAAGGTTTTTAATTACAAGACTTGTTACTGTGCACATATAGCCATAGGCAGATGTCACTTCGTTGATAACTTGCAAAACCTAAAAAGACATACATACATCTCAAAAATTCCAATATTTCTCCAATCTTTTATCTTCAATGTTTATCACTGAGGCCAAAGGAATGTCCTTATAGTCCTTATAAGGACTGGTTTAAAGGGGCGAAGCAAGAATGCTTTTCATCTTCCCCGTTATCTGTAGAGGATAGTGTAGAGATAAGGTGTTATTGAGCTATTAAAGCTCTGATCATGGCAAGAGGGTAACAGCAATAGCCGGGCCTCAGTTAGAACTTCATTGGCTACAGCAGTGCCATCCATTACCCTCCAAGGGTATTAATCACCGCATCTCACGGTCCATTACATCGCAACTGAACGTAAGACTCTTTTCATGTTTATATGTATACTGTTTCCAGTTTATTATCATTTGTAACATATAATATCCAGTCGTTTCACGTAATGTTATCATTAACGATTGAATTTAAACCGAAACTGTGTCATGACAAAGTTTAGTAGAGTTCCTAAATCCCAAATTACATCAAAATAGTTTTTGCTAGACAAGAGTTTTAATTAACCTATGGATGTGCACACAGACGGACGAACAAAATGAACCCGCACTTAACGCATTTTGGGAATCTTACCTCAAAAGAATGCTGTTGTTGTTGTTGTTGTTGTGGGGGGGTTCCCCCAATTTTCTCTATTCGTCCCCAGGACCAGTTGCGGTTGAGCCCTCTAATGAGGGACTTCTTAAGTATGCATTTTTGACTGTAGATCCGTGTGTGTTCACGGGCTGGTTTTCCTTTTGAGGGATGAAAAACCCGAGTTTCGGGAGAAAAACCCTCTACTTCCGTATGAGGTAGAGGGCTTTTTCTAACTAAAGATAACTAAAATATCTTTAATCGAAAGAGAACAGAGTTCCTCATGATATAGACGGGAATGGAACCCAGGTCTTTCCTACCAAAGGGCTTCATCTATACCGACTGAGCTAGGAAGGCTTAAAGAACAATGTTTCTGAAAATAAATTATGAGAGCCTACGGAGAAATGTCCAACATATCCTACATACTTGATATGGTTCATTAACGATTATAAACGAACTCAAGGGAAATATATCTACAGATTATTTTTAAAACGTTTCTGTATAAAGTTAAACTATCAAAGAAGCGTGGATCATCATTTGACTGAGCGCTATCATTCAAAACACCTCTAGCCATGAACTGTATGTAACATCTAATTGGTGTATGGGTTATGTACATTTCCAAGTACATTCATAATGACGTCATTAAAACTAACGTGTTAAGCGAATGCGTAGAACTATCCTTTACTTTTCTTTTTTGTTACATCTGTTGCAGTTCTCTTTCTATGGCATACATTTGTGTGCATGTTATCAACAGTTTCCTGGCAGCAAGACGTCTGCATTCATCTCTCTTTCCTATTCTTCATGTAGATGATATACATCGGGTCCTGTTGTCGAAGAGGTAGATAAATTTGTTACATTACTAACAATGAGAATTTAAACACGTTTCTTACTTGTTTAAATTCTGAATTCCGAAATGGGGATCTTCGATAGTAATAGAAAAGACTTTTCATTGTTATTGAAGGTTCGAATCCGTGTCTGTTTGTAAGGACAGAGAGATGACTATCTGAATGGATGTCAGATTTTTTGAGAAGTCTGGGAAAAAAAATGAAAAGTCAACATATTTTAATTATTTTGCTTTTCATATGCACAATATAGAATACAAGTAGATGACAACTTTTATCTATAATGTGAATTAAAATCTATGAACTATCTAGATAGACAGACAGTTAATGTACGTATAGATAGATGCGTATAGCTGTTTGTATTGTTACATAGTCCAACATCATGACAAAAAACTGTCATACACATTTCAGCATCATCTGTTAGTTCGGGAGATTACAGCTACATATAGGCCAATAAGATGAAGTTAACTAACTCCCTAATACGACATGAATAATAAATGACTGTTTTGCCGCCAGAGGGAGAGGGTTGGTTCTCGACAATGAAACAAGAGACTCAAACTAATTTTGGTTGATGAAGTTAAAGGTGTTTGGGAAAAGAGGAGTCGCTAAATAACTTCTATTTGTGCAGTTCGATGTCTTTCGGCAATTATCCCGAACTCAATCGCTTCTTTGCCCTCCCCTCCTGTTAAAAATGATCATACGTTTCCGTTTTCGCAGACCTTTTGCGACGCGAGCACAAAGTTAATTAAGCATCTCACTGTATGGATGTCCGTAGGTAAAAAAAAAAAAAAAAAGGCAGCTGAAAAAGAGTCGGGAACAATGACGGTGTGGGAGGGACAGTCTCGCTTCTGTTAGTCGTGAATTATTGACGAGAGGGGAAGAAGATAATAGCCAGTTAGCGTCACTCCCTCAAAAATAAATGGCGATTGTTTAATCATTTGCACAAAACCCCCGTAGAATGAGTTACGGTATTGTCGTCATAGTAATGAGTTCGCCAAGGTGTGATATATATATATATTTATTGTGAATTCGAACCAAGAAAAAAAAAAAAAAAAATACAAAACGTTTGAGTGAGTCAACTCATCAACAGAACTCTTTCCGTAGTTCCTTAAAGATCACATCCTGTCTTAATCTCCCACCCTCCCTTTTTCGGTAATCTGTCTGAGATGAGAATGAAGAGAAAAAAAAATGTATGTTTGCTGGCTGTAAGGGGGTGAGGCTTCATGCGGAAACACAGGAAATGGGCTTGTAGCGAGAGGTTGTTGGTCGTTTATGCCCACGTGGGAAACTTCGACACTGGAATTCTTTGAGAAAGTTGTTTTGCGTGTTTAAATGGAGGGCTTTGTACTCGAAGATTCTTTTGCAACGGAATTGAAGGGGGGGGAGCACAAATTAGCTTATTCGCGCATCAGTTTAACATTCCTTTCATCTCTGCGTTGGGTCGAAGTTTTTCGAAGTTCTTTGGACTTAATAATGGCTTTTGTATAGTGTTATATCATCCACTGTAAATGACTATTTGTCGCAGATTCTTCAGTCTACGTGTGACGTCATGATCACTTGTCGCACAGCACACGTTTAAAACGGATGCATCTTCCACAAACAATTTTACAAGATTCATCTTTAGAATAGATCTTCTACAACAGCCAAATTATTGTAGAAGACCCCACCAAACATTATTACTGACGGTAGGTTTCCGATCTGGATATTCAACGTCCTATTTAATTTATAAAAATATTTTTAATTTAAAATTACGTACACCTCATAACTCAAAAATCATTAGGAAGCTGAGAGTAATTTCTTGTATCAGCTGAAACAGTAAAACACTTTCAACATCTGATTACTAAATATGGAGCGTTTGTTCCTCTAAATTTAAGATAACATATCTCACCGACCACTTTAGTGTTGTAACTTAAATAAAAATCAATCTCAGTACTTGATTGCCTGATATTTTATTCCCAGAGAAAGAGTTCGCTCTCTATGGTCTCACGTCTGCCATGATAATGTCATATTAATGCTATTTTTGCTCTGCAAAATCGATAATTCAGTTTCATGGTGGTATTGAGACCATATTTGAAAAAGGAAATTGCTTTCTCTAGTATGATGTTAAGCAATAAAGTACCGAGACTGATTTTATTTAAGTAGCAACACCAGATTCAAAGCGGCATGTTTGGATGTTCTTGACTCCTTAAATTCAGTTCCGTTTGCCTAATTTAGGTGACTATATGATTCAAAATTGCTGAATCCAGCAGCTAGTTTCTCTCGTGGTTTCAAAATATGGTTAGTGATATGATATTAAGGTATCGCCGTAATGCAATGACTTGCTGTCTTGCAACCATATAAAATGGGATTTGTAAACACCCAAGTTGCACGATCTTTAAAATGTTATTGTAGGTCATATCAAACGGAAGGTAAAGAGATATGTCATCCATATTAAAATTTCCAAAATGGAGACAACTTTCTAGCAATTCAATTTCGGAAATAAAAAGTTGGAATTGTGCCATGGAACGGACTTAAAAAAGATGAAATAAATTCTATTATCATTTACAGATTTTCCCTTAAGCGAACTTAAACTAGGTGTTTTAAGTGATCCACTAGCAGTTCATTAAGTCCTGATGAATCTTTAAAAATAAACCGAAACGAAATATACTTTGCTAAGAGAAACAAATGCATTTTGAAACTGTTTCGACTCTGAATTGTTAAAAATAAAAATAAAATGAGTTGTTTATTCGAAACCACACACACATTGACACCCTTTTCGAACAGACGAGTGCTAATTATCGAACGACCGTTAGCGCGGAGAAGACACTAATAAATGCTACAGCACCACCTGCTCGGGAGATCGCAGATGTCAAGTTCACCATGCGACGGAGGCCCCGCTACTGCTCGCATCGAAGCTGCGTACCGCAGGTGATAATTCTAACGAATCTTCTACAGGAAACGAACGGCCTGGGATGTTTCCACTGGTGTTTTGTCGATTTCGACCGACGACGTCAGAGTTCAAGGTGCATTCGTATACGAGAATGGCACAAGATTTTGATTGACATTCTGTAAAATGGGCAAAGGTCGTTCAACTGCCCTCGCTAACCTATGACGTAATAGTAAATGCCCTCGTAATAGTAAACGTATTCGAATATATCAACTCTCACCCACTACCACCCCTTCTTCCGATAGAGGCATTTCAATAACCTCCGTCACTCTCATTTGGCGACAGGAAGACGAGTCAGTCGACCGAATCCCACCATGTGTGTGTGTGTCCGAGTCGAGTGGATGCCACTTGCTGGTAACAGGGTGCAACCTTCGCCATCCGATAAATTAACTTCGAGGGACTGTTCAAGTGACCCGTCGCCTTGGGTCATTCACCTAACCTGTGACACAACCCCAACGTAAATTCCAAAGTTCATAAAGAAAACTGACTCTCCACATATATTAACCTATTCTGTCTAAATTAAAACAACCATAACAAAAAAAAAAAAATAATAATAATAATAATAATAAAAGAAATCTACAGATGCATTCTTGGAATTCGGCTTAATTGTCGTATACTGGAGATAGTATTGAAATGAATGCATTGAAAATAACACGAATCACTCTGCTTCTACAGGGTATTATTTATGGTAGAAAAAAGTAGTATTTTTAGGAAGTATTTTTAAACTTTCAAACTGTTTTTTTTTTTTTTTTCGTTTTGTCAAATGAATTTAAACTGCCCAGGCACACATAAGGAGCTGAACGAATGGGTATCGAACTCATTGGCTGAAATCGATTTGATTCCATTTTATTCCAATATCAGATTTGAGTTATTCCATCTAATACAAGAGATGCCATTTTTTTTTTTTTTTTTTTCTATCGCACAAGGAAAGATGCTTTTAATGGGGGGGGGGGGGGGATGGATTGTTGAGTAAACAAGTTAAGTATAATGGGGAGGAGTGTGACCATCCTCGATGCTTTCGAAGTATTTTTCTATCTGTTCCAACATATTCTGAGAATTCAATCCTAATCTCATTAGATCAGTGGCTCTCAGTCCAACTAAATTTAAGTTAAAAATGAAAAATTAACTTTTTTTTTTACTTACTCCATCTACTAAAACAATAATAATGACTATAATATAGAGTTTAATTTAAAAATATGAATCATGTACACTTGAGCAATATCTAGAATTTAAAAATTCTTTTTTTTTTAATTGATGACTTAGATTATTCACCTATTTTCTTTTTGAAAGTTTAGTTAGCATATTTCTGAAGAATCTGAAACATCAATCAAGGTCCGGGAACTCCCGTGTGGTGGCCTGGATAAGAATAGCACCGACTTAATCTACGCGTTTCGTAAGAGGCGACTAAAATAGACGCTGAGTTTCGAGAGTTTCGCTCTCTCAGGTTTCTTCAGGAATTTTTTCCCTGCTGAGGGGGGGGGGGGAGCTTGATTTTGGAGGGGCTTGCCCTAGGAGAGCATTTTGAGTCTCTGGGGGAGGGTGTTCTCCGGCGTGGCCCGTGAGGGGTATCGTCGGTGGACACTTTTTCCTGGATATATGAGCGGTTCTGCTCGGTGTGTGTAGGGGGGCGTCACTGAGTGGAGCCAACGCTGAGTTGGACGGTCCTTCGGCCACTATGGAGTGGTCTAGGGATCGTCCTAATTTTTAGAGAAGGTTTTACTTACACATAAGCCCCAATGTAGTTCATGCATGTCGTACGAGGCGACTAAAATGGGCCCTGGGAGGATAACGGATGGCAACACTGTAGCCAATGAAATTCTAACTGAGGCTCGGCTTTTGCTGCTATCCTCCTGCCATGATCAGAGCTTTATATAGCCCAATAACACCGTATCCTTACTGCCCTCTATAGATAACGGGAAATATGAAAAGCATTCTTGCTTCGCCCTTTTAAGCCAGTCCTTTTAAGGACATCAATCTATTATGGAATTAGGTAAGTTATGGCAAAGGTGGTGTAAGTTATGCTAGTTATTGCAATGCTATCAAGTTCTTTGAGCAAATGGGAGGCCCTTTTTTTCTTTTTCTTTTTTTTACATGGATAAATTAGAGAGAGAAATGAAACATTTTATTATTCTTCTAAATAATACTGAAGTGTTTTTGAGACTTCTAAGAGACAAACACGTTTCTAGCAATGGAACTAAACTAAAGTGTTTAACAGGCAGACAGACTATAATACGATAATGTATAAGGATTGCCGTTTTTTTTTTTTTTTTTTGCTTGAGATTTTAATAATATATATATATATACTGCATTAGTAAAATAAAAATATACTGCATTATTAAAATAAAAATATAATGAGTGCAAGTATTCAGGGTGACTACCCAGCAAAAATATTTTATACTAACTTGTTCAGGAAAAAGGCACTAGATCTGAAAAAAAAAAAGTACTAAATTTTTATTTGCTTTTATGGGCACTCTATTTAGGGCATTTTATGATATTACTACCTTATTATTATAGATGAACTCAATGTAAAACCGCTAAATTAACACATGTACAACAAATATGAAAAGAAAAAAGTCAAAACTCACCTCACTATAGCCATCTATGAGTCCAAGAGCTTCAGTTGTCAATCATCATAACAGAAGTCCCAATTGTAACTCTAGCACTTCACATGTGTATTAATTTACCATATAATTTCTGGTCTCATTACATTATTTTAGTGTTCAAATAATGTAACATTACATTTTCAGTTATTTAATATGCTATTTACAGGGATTCCCACCCACAAGAAAAACACTGGAAGTATTTATTCATTATTTTTTATCAGATTTTGCTAAATTAACTAACTTTTCAGAAATCGTAAAATCTGTAGCTGATGTTCGTAGCTGATGAATGTTTCAATTTTTCTTTTGTCAAAAGGAGTCCATTCAGCAAAGGAGTTTTTTCTTTTTTTTGAGATTTCATTGAGTGAATCTACAGCCAAAGCATTTTTTTAAAAGATAGTTACATTTAGTGCGTCCACACTGTATTTTCTTAGCAATTGTTTTCAATAGAGTTGGAAGAGTGTAAGCCACAAAAGCAGATCGTGTTCGGCATCCAGGGCCGTTCTGTGGGTTTGCGCCGCCTGAGTGGAAAATTGTTTGTGTCCCCCCCCCCCTTCCATTAAAAATTAAAGGATCCCGAAGTACAATAACACGTTACGAATCATTTTATTATACTGCACATTTCTATATTAAAATAAAGAAAAAACACAAATAGTAAAAAAAAACTTATTTTTATATAAAAAACAAACATACTCCTATAATGTAACATGTAACACGACAAGAAAAGAAGAAGAGAATCTCAGACTAACTCAGCGTACAATAGAACGTAGGATTTGTAACATCAGCAAAATGGAACATGTTAGAATCACGGAACTAAGAAAGAGATCAGGCATAAAAGATGTGGTAACTGCAGTATATGAAAATAAGATGAGATGGGCAGGTCACATAGCCAGACTCAGGAATAACAGAGGGACATATAGAATATTCAACTGGCAGAGAAAACCAGGAAGACAACCTACAAGATGAGAAGATCCACTAGTGAAATCTATGGGGATAACATGGAAGAGAGAGAGAGAGGCTCAAGATCGAGATCGTTGGAGGCATCTTTGTGACCTGCACTCATGGAGAAATCCTGAGTGAAACACAGGTCCATCAAGAAGAAAACTCAAGAAATTCTACTCAAGAAATTAACTACCCAACGACTAAGCCCCTCACTGAAATCTCTCACATTCGAAGGTGACCAATATGCACAAACAGTTCAGTGTATTATTTATCCCCTATTTTTTATGAACGTTCGATTATACCGCCCGGGTTCATTGCACCCCTGTACGGAAGGGGCCTGTCTGCATCATATGCACATAATCTTAATTCTGCCTCTTTAATTTGTTTTTCCGACTGGTATTTGGAAATGGATTTAAACAACGGCATTATACCTGGTGTGCTTCTTTTAGATTCTACAGTTTGCTAGTGTTTTGCATAACGAATCAATAGACATTTGCTATCATTAATGCTTATATCATAGAATTTACAACAAGCAGTGTGTGTCCTTTACTTTTATCTGAACTGATCCAGGATTTAAGAATGGGATCCTCCAACCATTCTTCTTTGAAGTTTTGCTTATATGATTTTTTCATATTTTTAGATGAACCATGTAAATCTGAATCATAACTATTATCGCTTTCTCTTTTATCTGAATTACCTGTGTCAAAAGTGGTTTCTTGTGAGTGGGAAGGGCTGGCAATGATGCATTACACATTTTCCCCTGAGATTTAGAATCAAATTTAAATTTAGAAAGTTTTTCTTGCCACTTGTCCATGTTTAGAACGTACTAGAACACTAAAAATTTATTTATAAAAAGTAATAGTACAAAAGTACTAGTGGTGATCACCCTGTTAGTATGTTATAATAAATAAATATATAATAAATAAATATATTCTTAAAAGAACTGGGAGATGGACTGAGTCCTTGACTCTTTATCCCATCATCTGAATGAAGAAAATCTGTGGATAGAGTGTTGTTGTGTTAAAAAGCTCTAGTCATGGCTGGGTAACGGCAATAGCCGAGTCTCAGTTAAAACTTCATTGGCTACAGCATTGCCATTTGTTACCCTGGAAGTCCTAAAAAGGACTTTTTCTTCGGGATGTCTCCATTTTAAATAAATAAATATATTCTTATAAGTCCTTATAAGGACTGGCTTAAAGGGGCGAAGCAAGAATGCTTTTTATCTTCCCCGTTATCTGTAGAGGACAGTGTAGGAATAAGGTGTTATTGAGCTATTAATTAAAGCTCTGATCATGGCAGGAGGGTAACAGCAATAGCCGATAGCCGAGCCTCAGTTAGAACTTCATTGGCTACAGCATTGCCATCCATTACCATATTTAAAGGTAAAGCCGTCTCTAAAAATTCGGATTCGGACGATCCCTAGGCCACTCAATCGTGGGCGAAAGACCGTCCATCTCAGCGTTGGCTCCATTCAGTGATGGCCTTCCACCCACACGCCACCACCGAGCCGAACCGCTCAAATTCCGAGGAAAATAATTCACCGACAAAGCCCCTCAGCGGGCCGTGCCGGAGAACACTCTCCCCGGAGACTCAAATTTTGCTCCCTTAAGGCAAAAGCCCCAAGAGAGCGAACTCAAAAACTCTCGAATCTCATCACCCAAGGGGGTAACAGCAACAGCCGAACCTCAGTTAAACTTCATTGGTACAGCATTGCCATCCATTACCCTCCAAGGGTATGGTGGTTCTCACCTAAATATATTCTTTTTTTTTTTTCAAACCTTATAATCACTACATTATCTTAAACAAAAAAGGGTGCAGTAAAGAATTTTCTGTTAAAATAAAAACTAAAAAAAATAGGAAAATACAGTAAACACAATATGAATAACTATTTTAATTATTATAATATTTCTAAATCTAAATTAGTAGAAACAATTCTATTCTTGTTATATTTTTGCTGACCCATTAAGTTGTTCTCTCCTGGGAACGATCCTCGGTTTGTCCTTCCCTTGATTCAGCTCTGACGTCACTATACAATTCATTTTCCCTGGCGGTATATTTCAAAAGTACGCTAGCAGTTGTTTGGAGATTTTCCTACTACAAATCAAATCAAACCTTTATAATGTTGACGTCCTATAACAATATTGTCTGTTTGTCTCTGAATCTTCGTATATTTCTATCTGATTGTAATTTTTGTCAGAAGGAGGCTTTATATTATAGCAACTTCGCTTTGATAAATTCTCTATGCAGACATTTCTATAATCTCACAATCATATTATACCACTGCCCTCAATTCTGATCTCCAAGCCATCCTTCAATGGGGGTTCAGATAACTTCGTCAATTTCAATGCTAGTAAAACCCAGTTACATCTTATTTCTCACAATAAAGAAACATTTCCTCCCAGTATTATTTATGACAACACTCAAATTTCCAGACAAGAAGAGATTTCTTTTCGTGGAATCCCTGCGACATCAAGCCTCTCCTGGCATAAACACATCACAATCATTGCATCCTCAACTCCCAAAACACTAAGATTTCTTTTTTTGCCCAAGACATTACTTCACTCCTGAACTGCTGTTAACCCTATACAAATCACAAATCCGCCCAACCATCGAATACTGCTCCCACATATGGGATGAGGTCCCTAAAAGCTCCCTCAAAATGATTGACTCAATACAGAGAGGAGCAGTTAGATTTATTAATGACCCATCTCTTACCAACTTACTCTCCTCACTCTCACACAGACGTTTGGTCTCTGCAATTTATGTATTCTATAAGTATTTCCATAGCAAATGTTCATCTGAAATAACATCAATAATTCCTCCACACAGTAGTAAGCTCATCGGAACACGTGCAGCTGCTGCTCAACATCCCTTCACAGTGCACCTTGAAACCCACAAATCAAGTTCTTGGAGATGTCTTTTGGCATTAAGGGTAAATATAAAGATTAGTGATCAGAGCTCATGCTACCTTTACCACGAGTTGCCTTGGTCTTGCACTACCTGTAGGATCAGCTAGACTTGCATCACTTGCAGGCGCAAATTTGACTTATTTGTCTGTTTGCTTACTTGGGAAATGGAGTAAAACCAGGTTTAAAAATTGCTTGGTATTCTTAACATTTATTACATTTATTATACCCAAGGTAAAATACTTTCTACATTTATATCTCCTCCAGAGATTTTTATTTAATAAGGTTAAAACACCTTATGGCAACTTGTTCTGGTAAAATACTTATAAGCTCTGTATTACTAAATCTTGGTATTTCTAGCCTAGCTCCCACTGATGAGACCTCAATAAAGGTCGAAACCGGTCTGGGTAGTGGCCTCTTGCCTTTAATACAAAACATCATGCATCTCCTTCTTGGAGATGTGTTTTGGCATTAAGGGTAAATATAAAGATTAGTGATCAGAGCTCATACCACCTTTACCACGAGTTGCCTTGGTCTTGCACTACCTGTAGGATCAGCTAGACTTGCATCACTTGCAGGCGCAAACTTGACTTATTTGTCTGTTTGCTTACTTGGGAAATGGAGTAAAACCAGGTTTAAAAATTGCTTGGCATTCTTAACATTTATTACATTTATTATACCCAAGGTAAAATACTTTCTACATATATATATATATATATATATATATATATATATTATATTAAAATCTTAATTCTCGTCTCTTTTGATCAAAACGTTTTAGAAGAATATTCTACAAACCTAACTTACCTGTAGATATTGCCATGAGACCAAAATACGCATCGGAGTAGATCCAGAATCGTACTGAACTCTAGAAATGTAGCAGTATTAAGATCTTGATTATAATTCACAACATTGAACAATTCGCGCAATTACTGACTCCCCCCCCCCCTTCCTAAAAAGACCGATGGACCTTCACACAAAGTTGGAAAACCCGCAACAAATAAAAAAGTCCCAATGTGCCACACCACCTGCAGAAGATAAAAAGAAAACAAAAAGAATATATTGGGAAATTAATGACGCATGAGGTGAGGTCGTGGTCCACACACACCTGTTCACAGATGTGCTTGGTCACTCTCCCCTAAACTCCGATGAGTTCAAGAGGTAAGCATGATGTATCAGGATGAAAGCACCCCGCTTTCAGGTGTTGTTCACTCAGAAGGATAAACATAATCACTAGTGGTTACTACTAGCCGGATTCAAACGTCAAAATGAATATCGTTTGTGTTGGATTCTATTAAGAAGTGAAATTGGGTCGACAAATGGCAAGCGGCTTAAAATCCCTAAATTATATGTAATAGAACTAATAGAATTAGTATATTGTCGTTCTTGTTTGTGATACACATGTATTCATAAAGCTGATGCATACATAATAATAGATTCACAATAATACTAATATGAAAATAGTAATAATACATCTGTTCAAATGGCATTTTATGACACACATGCATTGGTCATTAACACTTTAAATTCATAGATGGTTGGTTGCAAAGTACAGTAATAGGCCATTGCAGCGTACTCATCGAGCGGTAGCTGACTTTAGTTTTACCAAAACTAATTGTCTTCGCACTGCAATCTGTTTCATTGTATCAGTTGAAATTCAGAAGAAAAAAAATTCTAGAATTTATATATAATATATAACGTATGTAAAATTTCTATTCTGAGTATTAATCAATAAACAAAAAAAAATTCATCAATAAACTGATGAAAATTTATTCTGTATTTTAAATGCATAGAAATAATTATAATTAAGCGAGTCCTGATTTTAATATTAATAAAACATCATATAAATAGCTCATTCAAATCACGTGTGAAGAGTGAAATCTGAGTTAAACTGAACATAAAATATAGATATTCAAAAATAAATGGTGTATTTCAATAACAAACAAGATAATTAAAAATAAATGGTTAATTCAAATATTATAGATCATAAAATAATACCTGAAAAATTTGACAATTTTTACTTGAAATAATAATTTAAATAAAACCATGTAAATAATAAAAATTCTTAGAATATTACAAAATGTAATTTTCTAAAGCAAATTGTTATAAAGACGATGTATATAAACATTTCTTAATTTGTTTCTAGAATCATATATAACTTAAATGTTAGCATTTTTCTACATAATTAATTTGATTGTAAGCTACAAACAAATGTTGACAAAGCCAGCTATTATTCCCTTAATAATAATGTCCTTGAAGCAAAGCTAGTCAAAGCATGTTCAATTCAGCTGGGTTTTTTTTTTAATGTTTTTTTAATATATTACGTAGATAATCATTATCACTCGATGAGTCCGAACATAAGGGATAAAAAAAAGTCATTAGTGGGTTTGCTAGAAAAACGGAACGTTAGGCTATAAGTCTTAGTAGATTCATTGTCGGAATTATAATCGGTTAAGCTAATCTGCCTGGTACGCATTGTTACAATGTGATGGTTTAGTTGCTGAAGCGTGTCATTAAGATCTTTTATTTCGATGGAATTTCGAAAAATGAACATCACTTCACAATTATTTCCAATAAAGATTAAAAACAGAAATTATTTCAGTTAAAGTGTACGCACATTGGGGTCGATATCCCAGAGGCGGTTGCCCATTACGTGGATTATTTTAAACAGACATCCTCTTAGAAGCTATTTCTGTAAAATAAAGTTTTTAACGGATTTTTAAACGCGGAAGAAATTCTCATATTCGTCAGAAATATCAAATAATAAATTAAAAAGAAATAGTAGTTGCAAAAAAAAAAAAAAGTTACAATCTGATAAATACATGTATAGCTCTTTATGCTTCTTTTTTATTATTATTTCTTTCTTCTTCCTCCCCTAAATATTCCTATTAAGTATAGATTGCACTTATTTATAGAATTCTCATCAGCTCAAGTCTCAAAATCCTATAACCGTATCGAAGCTCCGTCAGCACACCAGGAATAAATGAATCGACATTAAGTTCAATTTTTGTCATTGATGTGAAGAACGTTCTGTGAAATAAAAGTTTTTTTTTTCAAGCGAAGGTGATTTAACCGGTCTCATACAGGTGGTAGAGTTTTTCTCCCCGATTAACACGCAGTTTCAGCCCGTAAAAACACGCAAACCAAACGGAGAATGCGCAGAAAGATTCGGTCAAGCACAGTGGGGTATATAATAGACCTGTGAGTGGTTTGATTTTTTTTTTTTTTATGTTGCTCTTACCTACAAAAGATTATTTGCAAACCATAGTACATTTTTTTGTACCATGTGTGAACCAAGCATTATTTTTTCGAATTTTATCAAATTTATCTTTTCTTTTTTTTTTCTTCATTTATTTTTCCATTGCCGAAAATGCCCTAGAGACCGTCATTTACCTTCTTCAAAATCTCTGTATTAACTACATACAACAATTAAAAATATCACCATACTTAGAATAAAACGGGACACGCGTACAGGAGAAAGGACCATAGTACAATATTTGAGGGATTCATTCCAATGCTGGGGGGAGGGGGGTTGTCGTATTCCTTACAGGTCCACGGAAACGAGCATCGAACACGTATTCAGATTCCGTGTTTCCTTTTCGCATGGAAGCTCCGATTGTTTCGTAGTTCTCATGAAACAATCGCCCGAACAACTGTCTGTTTCCTGTTGTGGCCGGCTGACCCCTGCGGCCCAAGTTCACTGCGGCAGGAAGTGTGGCGGGATCTGTTGTGCCTGGTGGCGTGTAACTGTCAATAGTAGTATAATTAGTGTCGCCGTCCCCTTCCCCCCCCTGAAAATCTCCCCACCCCTCCCAGCTACGTCAAACAGCAAAGCACATCTGTTGCCATAAGGGGAACAGGGGAAGAAGACTTGCTGACCCGGTTTCTCCTGAGCATTTCAGAGACGAAAGTATTATCCTCTTTAATGAATGAGTTTTTCAAGAGAGGAGGAGGAAAAAAAAAAAAGCCCTAGGCTCCTCCCTATATTTTTTGATAGATCGCTTTTCCCTTTACGGACACCAATGTGTTGGACCACTCATAAAGACTGTAGTTAAGAAATTACTTTTGTCTAGAGTGAGCGATGAAGTGCATCAGTACCCGTTATTATGAAATAATGGGATGGGAATGACACCAATTTGGAAAAAGTGAAAGATCCCCCTCAGCCATAATGCCAACAGATACCAGCACACATCACTGAGACAAATTTTTATAAGAATGCTATAGATAGCTTTGATGTATTTTTTATGTGAATTGAAAAGTCCAATATGGTCACTTGTGTTTGTTATTATATGCTTAATGTTTATAGGAAGGCATTCAGATATAACTTTTTTTCTTCTTCATCTATACATTTTTCTGAGTTGCTTTTAGGTATTAGATTCTCAGCAAACTAAAGCTTAGCTTGTCAGTTTTTGGACTGCCATTGGTTAGTAATGAACATAGTTAACGTTGTAATAAATTTAGTTTAATCGTTTATCCAAGTGTAAGCAAACTGAATTATGCTTTAAGAGAAGGGTCACTACCCGGACCGGTTTCGACCTTTATTGAGGTCTCATCAGTGGGCGCCAGACCCAGAAGTTGCGATACCGAGGCAGAAGCAATGGAGAGGTCATATTTACCTATACGAGTTGCCAAAAATTTCTAACATCTTTCTCTAAATCCAGAGTAATTTAATAATAAAGTGGTACACCTTTTGGCAACTCGTATAAGTAAATATGATCTCTCCATTGCTTCTGCCTTAGTATCACCAGGATTGATTCATTCAATCCATTACCCTTGGAGGATAATGCATGGCAATGCTGTAGCCAATGAAGTTCTAACTGAGGCTCGGCTATTGCTGTTACCCTCCTGCCATGATCAGAGCTTTAATAGCTCATAACACCTTATCTCTACACCGTCCTCTACAGATAACGCGGAAGATGAAAAGCATTCTTGCTTCGCCCCTTTAAGCCAGTCCTTATAAGGACTTAGTATCACCACTTCTGGGTCTGGCGCCCACTGACGAGACCTCAATAAAGGTCAAAACCGGTCTGGGTAGTGGCCCTTCCCTTAATGCATAGCATTACACATGCCCGCAAGGAGATGTGCTTTGAATTATGGGAGATACTGAGACAAGGAGTGATGAGAGCTTGGTTCACCTTTACCACGAGTTGCCTCAGTCCTGAAGATACTTCAGGCGCAAACTTTTGTTTACCTACGCTTGGATAAAAGATTAAACTAAATTTATTATAGTCTAACCAAGTGAAAAAAGAACTTCTAACATAGTTAACGTTGGTTAGTATTATTTAAAAAAACCGAGCCGACTCATGGGCACACCTAATCGACTATCAGAATACACACTCTTGAAGTAACTCAGCCGTTTTTCTCCCTAGAAAAAGCCCTTTAGACCTGGAACTTTCCAAATATTTTTTTTATTAAAGAAATGGATGTATAGTTTTGTTTTTCGCTGGCTAAATTGGCAATTTCTTTAACTGTGGAAGCCAACAAGGATAGAAAACAAACGTTGCGGATTTATAATAATAATGATAATAATAATACGAGAGGTCTTAACTACATGATGAGTTGAAGACGTGCCTCTCCGTTTTTTTATTCCTCTCTCTCTTTCTCTCTCTCTCTGTGTGTATGTGTGTGTGTGTGTGTGTGTGTGTGTGTCTTTCTTTTCTGTATTCTATCTTCTCTTTGTGCTTTTCTTTATTTTTAACCAGTGTGATGCAAAAGGCAGGATTTGTCAAGAGTAGAGTAATTTTTATTTTCTTTAGTACTTCACAACTTAGAGTGTTTAACATAGATTGGATGAATTTCACGTCCGGTTTGACACTACCTGCTTATTGGAAGCCCGAAGTGGCTTGTAAAAAAAAGTGCTATATGTTGGGTCTCTGAAGCAGTTTTTAATTATAAAAAATTAATGAAATAAAATAAAAAAATGCTTAGTCCACTCACTGTACTATACGTCTACAGCCTTTCATGGATGGAAGTCACATAAAGATTAAAATAACTATTAAACTCAATGCAGCGTTACTCTGATATAGTTTTCACTGCACTGAATATTTGTATAAATAATAGTAAAAAATATTTAAAAAAAAAAAAAGATCGGCTTCCTTTCAGAAAAATACTGCGTATATTATTCATACAGATCTCTCAATCTCAATCTTTCCTGGCGCGATCTTCCTGTGACCTCTACCATCCTTTACATCCCGCCCTATTTGTTTCAGGTTACACTCTGAACTCTTTTTTAAAAGATTAAAAGAGTGGCCGAGGCTGACGCTTTCCTTCTATTAGCCTCGCTCTGTCATGGACGGAAGTAGTTTGTGAGAAAATAACTACTAATCTTCCAAGATCCTTGCAGACAGGAAGTAACCTGAGGGGAGGAACCTAGGAAGATGAACAGGGGATTAATTATCAGCCCTCCCGGTCATCCACCACCTTCAAGTTTCGGATATTCTTTGAGTGTTAGAGTACAGGGAACGTTGCCTTCTTCTATTCGTATAGTGCAACCTGTCAGAAATGTTTTTTTCTCCAAATGATTGATTCGCTAGAAATAAGATGCAAAAACAAAAAAAACAAGGAAAGCAGGGTAAATATTAGACCTCCACCCCCGAAGTAGAGTAGGTTGGAAGTATACTTAAGCATCGTTCTGACGGATAGAAGACCGCTTGTTTGAAAAGAACGAAAAAAAAAAATTGTGTTCCTGAAGGGGGAGGAAGATACGCATGAACAAACTGTTGCACAAAAGGGTCATATTGCAGTTGATGCTAAGCGTAGTTGTATCAGACTAATAGACCCCCTGAGTCAGTGGCCTTCAATTGCTCTGTTCCTAGCAGCAGCAAAAAAACAACATTTTTACGAATTTCTCTGGTTTTAGCTGTGATCTACACAAGGCCTGATGTCAAGGCAAACAATGAATAAGCTAGCTCATTGGAGAGTGGTATATTTCACTGCGTCAACCAACACACAGCTCGCATTTAACTAATCATACGTATTCTGGAAATATCAACCATTAGTTAACTCTTGTAGATTCAATGAATGAGATTTTTTTTTTTTTTTTCATTTTTCAAGTATAGTGCAATGTCGAAACAACACTTCAAAATGCAGCGGACTAAACACCTTAGCAAGTATTCATTTATTTTTGTTTTATTACAAGAATTTTTATCATTTCCTAAAAATATTTCACTAAAACTAGAGTATTTTCCCTCACAAAATAGCCTAACCAGCCATAGAACACATTAATTTCTTCGCTTTTTTAGCCACTTTCTTCCACTTGACGAAAAAGTGAATAAAAATTTAATATTAAATTTATATTTAAGTAATTATTAATTAATACGAAATCCGAGTCTTTATGTCATCCCAAGCTTCAAAAAAATAAAAAAATAAAAAATAAATAAAAAATAAATAAATAAAAAATAAAATAAATAAAGACTAATCTTAATGAATCGTATATGCGGAAATAAGTAAAAGTGGAATGATGCTTTGTCTTCGTTTGTTTTTTCCGAATATGAAAAGCCAGTTCACATAATTATTAGATCCAAAATAGGAATACAAATATTCATTTAATTTGTGCACATTTATCAGTAGTTGCACAAAATTGTTTTTCTAATGACCAGGCTTTAAGAAAGATGGCATTGCTGTATAATAATTTGATTATACTGTAAATGCCATCCGAATGCCTGTAGTCTGCGTTCTTTTATCCACAGCTCATCGTCGAGCACGTTTTCGGTAGTGCTTTATCCATAAAATTGGACAACACACCAATGCGCTAATTTACTCTGTACAGGTGACAGTCATTTTAGTCTTTCTTCCGATTCTAGATATGGGGTGAAAGTGGTACTGCTTACGATCGCGAGAAGGTTCTTTAAAGAGATGGATACAGCGGAGCTGGGGTCAAGTGTCGGGAGGCATTATGCTTAATGGACGCAACGAGCTACAAGTGCTGCAAAAAGCGACTCCCTATTACGTCCCAGACACGTTTGGGACGTAATAGGGAGACTCATTGCTGCTCGAAATTCCCCTCCAGAAAACAAACCCTTGCTCTGAAGGAGGAGTGGGCTAGTTTGCGTATGAACTCCTGAATCACTTGATGCTAAGAATGGTACGGCATTGTCAAAGCTGCATCGCACTTCGGGGTGGACAGATTCCATATTGAAATGTCTCTCAGAATAGTTTTCTGCATGCACTGTACATTCATTTCTTAAATACATCCCTTAGGAAACTTGTAACGCTTGCCAAAAACGTGTTGCAATTAATTTGTGCAAAATTTATAACGCACTATTTGTGTAATATAATTCATTACTATGGCAATAAATTTATGTCCACATTGGGGCTGTAGTCATGAAAATTTTTTCACATACAGGTAAAAATGTAGTTCATCCTTAGCTTTTGGACACCAGTGTGCTAAGGGTTTGGTAATCTGCGGAATCCTGCTGAAGAAGTTAGATATTGTACTTTTTGAAGTGATTACAAGCCTTCAGTAGGCTAGTAGTGTCTCATGAATGAGAGCATCGAATCGGCTACTCTTGAGACAGTTTTCCTTATTAAATGGAGTGGAAATGTAAAACAGTATCCTCCAGGTGAAATATGCTAGCCTTATTGATCATTCCATAATTTTTGGACATACTGGGTTGAGGCTTTTTATGCATATTACACAGCAAAGATTGATTTCCCCTACACAAAATACGTTACTGATCTGTCAAACCCTTGCATTTTACATTTTAAATACAAGGTATATTTAAATACAAGTATCTGAAATATCTGTCAGCACTGGTTTGGAACAACGACCCCAGAGTCGCGTGTCATATATAGAAGAAGAGGATGTTAACGTTGGAATAGTGGGAAGGTGTTTGTAAGACATCGGGAAGGTGGTCAGTGAAGTCGCTATGGAAACTACCCGCACTCCATGACTACTTCATTAGCCCACACACTAAATTGAAAGAGCAACTACCGACTTCTCAAGAGGCGGCCAAGGTCACAAGCCCTGCGGCCATCGAGGGAAGATAACACACATGAGCCAACATCTCGGTGACCATTAGTTGTCCGTACACATGTTCGTAAGCCGCAGTAGCTACCGTTACGAGATAATTTGTATTCCGTGATCGTTAGAGGGGGTCCACGTGCAATTGCTTCTGCTGTGGTCGTGGCTATGGAGAGTCGGGGGAAAAGTCCCGTGCGATTATTACGGAGTTGGTCAGCACGCAACATTTCGTACGCAAACGAAAACGAATTTATTGTCAAAATCACTAGCGTTGAAGAACGACGAAAACACGCTCTCTTTCTCATCCTTTCCATCTATCATTTCACACGTTAGGCGTTGAAGTTGTAATTAAGTTGTATTATTTGCTGTTTATTTTTTTTCCCGAAGTTTATAATTCGGAAGCTATTCATAAAATTTATTAGGAAAAAAAAAATTGTATGGAAAAGTTATGAGACGACAAGACTTTCAGGTTTTGAAACAAAGATAACATCACGAAAATGTCTGCAACTTGATACAAAAGTTGTTGAAAGATTTTAAGAAATGCTGATAGAAGATTCTCATGAGTACCAGTAGATGGCTTACACCATGATCATGTTGTGACATGTATAGCGCCATCACTTGTGTGATGGTACTTAGCCAAATGCGATGTTAGATATTTTTAACCTCCTCCTGTGCACGCACGCACGCACACACACACACACACACACACACACACACACACACACACACACACACACACACACACACACACACACACACACACACACACACACACACACACACACACACACACACACACACACACAATAACTAAAATCATAATGATTTATTCTATATTCCAGGAGTAGAAATCCAAGCATACTTGGAAGGTTGTGGGCCTTAAAGGCCTGTTAAAATCACTGGGATAGGATAGTTTCACATGTAACTTTGGCAGCACAGCATTGTGTGATCTTTATTACTTGGACATTATATCGAATCTAGGCAGTCAGTTAATCAATGTTTTAATATACGATGGTGGGTATCGAACTCGTTTTGAATTCGATAAACCGGCTACCAAAATAATTATTTTATTTATTACCTTTATTATTATTTAAGTCCTTAAAAGGACTGGCTTAAAAGGGCGAAGCAAGAATGCTTTTTATCTTCCCCGTTATCTGTAGAGGACAGTGTAGGGATAAGGTATTATTGAGCAATTAAAGCTCTGATCATGGCAGGAGGGTAACAGGAATAGCCGAGTCTCAGTTAGAACTTCATTGGCTACAGCATTGCCATCCATTACCCTCCCTGGGTACCCATTTTAGTCGCCTCGTACGACATGCATGAGCTACATTGGGGCTATTCTCATCCCGGCCACCACACGGGAAATCTTTATTATATTTTTTATCATTATATTATATATGTCGTTATTATGTTTTAATTTATGGTATATATAATATAATATAATATATGAAATGAAAAAGTATAATTACTACTATTATGTTTTGATTTTTGTCATCTACACATTTATCAACGAAAATATATTCGCTATGTGTGTCTAACATGTTAATATTTAATGCAACACAGTTTTAAAATAAGGGAAATTCCATCTTGCAAAAATTTATTGCAAACGTAAAGAGAAAAAAAAAAATTTCTATATCATTTTTATATATATAAATTATATAATCATAAATAAATGGTGTATTAAATTAAAATGTAAAATTTCTATTTATTTTTCATGATTTTCAAATATTTTATTTCAGTAAAAGTTATTTAAATATTTTCAAAATTATTCAATAACCTAAAATTGTTTATATTGTATTTATAAATTATGTAGGATTTTTATTTTAGAATCATAGTTTGATTTTTGTGTTTATTATAAAATAATATTTTTCATTATATAAAAATATCGTTTATACAAAATAATTTTTATTTATTTATTTATTTTATATTGTTTACTATTTTACATTACATATATTTATAATTACCTTATAATTGTTTACGTTACAATTGTTTTTACAAGAAAAATAAATGTAATGCATATAACTTTTGGATTTATTTTTGGTAGGTGTGTGTGTGTGTGTGTGTGTGTGTGTGTGTGTGTGTGTGTGTGTGTGTGTGTGTGTGTGTGTGTGTGCGCGCGCGCGCGCGCGCGGCATTTTTTTTCTTCGTACTATTTGCAAAAAAAATCTCAACCTCCTGCTCAATTAACAAGCGAAAGAAAAAACGACTGGAAAGATTCATGTCATAATTTTTTTTGTGAGTGTTATTGAATGCGAACCAAATTTCAGGGAACAATCACAGAACTCTCTCTCAGAAAAGTAGAATGGCCGAAATCCCTAGACAAAAAAAAAAAAAAAAAAGATCCCCTGTGTGTAATGTTACGAGTATATCGTTGTTCATTATTGTCTCGAGACTAGTGACAAATGAGCTGAGGTCAAAGGTTAGCAATGTTTATGTGTCAACGATGGCCTTGCAATAGCTTCATTCACCGAGTCCTGTTCCTCAGGTCTAGTACCAGACCCAACGTTGTATGTAATCACACACACACACACACACACACACTACAGTGCTACTTGTGTACCTCCTAGACGCGCAGTTATTAATGGCGAAGGTGGTGGCTTTCACACACACACACACACACACCTCATGAATGCTGTTCAAACTTATCACTGATTTAATTCATATTAAAACATGGGAATTTGTAGCACGTCGTTTCTTCCTCTGTTGAACAGAATGTTTCTTTGTTAGGGGGGGGGGAGTTCGATGTATTACATTCTCACAAAAAACGTTGGGAACTGTTTGTGTGAAGAAAAGAAACCAGTGGTTATTTTTCAGTGACCCCTTTTACCACCCTAATAAACCTAAGTTGCGGACTATCGGCATCAGGTCAAGAGCATCACCAAGATAATAGGTGTTCTGTTTCCCCAAGCTGTCAACACACTCTATGGTGACACACTTCACCGTAGTGAAGAACGAAACAAAAAAACAGCCGCTCAAATTGATGTTGTGACTCCAGTGGTTTCAGATTGGCTGTGATTGACACGCAATTCAGTGGATGCGAACAATGCATTGATTGCCTACCTGCACACACAATACCCGCAACACCATTGTCACAAGTGTGTGTGTGTGTGTGTGTGTGATGTAATTACCTGACAGATCGGCTTGGAAAACCAGTACATCCATCCTTCTACACACACATCTTACACGGCTGCCACTTATGTTATAGGCAGGAGAAGGAAGCGAATATTGGGATACACTGCTTTCCTTATATAATAGTGCATACACTCTACTGCAAAAGTTATGGAACATTTAGGAATTGCTAAGTTAACGTACGCATGTTTAATTTCTTCATGAGATGAAAAACAAATATCGTATTCTATCTATATTATTGTATTGTATTAGCCGGCCTGGTTGGCCGAGTGGTCAGCGTATGCGCTCGCCACCCAAAAGGCTGCGGGTTCGAATCCCTCGGTGGGCATGGATGTCTGTGAAAATACTAGTGGTGATGGGCGGTAGATGGCATTGGTGCAGATGATAATGGTAGTTGCGGTTCGTTGTAGTTGGTGGATTGAGCGGTGGAGACTGAGAGTTGTGGAGTGGGTGCCCTCCCGCGATGAATCTTTGGACTCCCTGGAGGTGTTACGTAATAATAGTAATAATAATCTCTCTCCTTTTTTCTTCTTATTCTGTTTTTTTTTTCCCTCTTTCTTTTCTGTTCGTTTTCCATTTTTTAAAATATTTCTGTTCTTTTTTTTGTTTTTATTCTTTGTCTTCTTATTCTCTCTTTCTGTTTCAATTGAAGGTGAGTTACACTATCTCATAAAAAAGTAGAAAGGTTTTTATTTTCTGAAATCCAGGCGTTTCGTCACAAAACAGGCAAATCAGCCAAAAGTACATACGCAATTTAAAGAGTGGCCTCATAGCCTTATTTGCAATCCTATAATACATTTTATACCGTGAGCTAAGGATTTTTTTTTCTATTTTTATCAATTATATATTTATTTGTAATTTATCTAGTCCGGTAACCTTGCTCCAGAGCCCAAACATGGGTCTTTTTTTTTTCAAGCCACTTCGGGCATCCAATAAGCAGAGTGGAGGTCTCACAACGAGAGATGAAATTCATCTCCCACCTAAAGACAATCCCAATCAATCCTGTCCAAACGTGAACAATCCGTCCTTTATTGATAACCACTGTATCATACAGATAAGAGCCTCCGCAACTCAGTCAGTATAGACGAAGCCCTTTGGTCGGAAAGACCTGGGTTCGATTCCCGTTGGTGTCGTGAGGAACCTTTATCTGGTCTCTTTCGACTAAAGGTGAGTTAGCCGGTCTCATACGGAAGTAGAGGGTATTTTCACTCGGGTTTTTCGTTCCTCAGAATAGGCAAACCAGCCTTGTGAACACACACGGACTTACAGTCATAAGATACATATACCTTATCCCTCATTAGGAGGATTCAACCACCTCTAAAGGAATGGAAGAGAAAGAGGGGAGAAAACCCCATACGAATAAAAATAAAATAACATATAGATTCACTCCGATCATCTCATCGGATGTTCCGTTTCTGTCTTTATTCTGGCATGAGCACTGTTTCGTCTAAGCTGACCATCATCTTTATGCTATTTTTCTTTCGTTTAAACCAAAATATGAGCAGACTTTGGTCAATATCTATAAACACATCATGTTAACACGCACACACGGAACTAGTGGTTTCATTTTTAATGTGAAGTCTGGAATGTGCAAAACGGTTGTCTCTGGAACATTATTGATGTTAGCAATACGTTTAGATGATAACGATTTCAGTGCCAGAATGCACACGATCAAGTTCGCGAATCAGCAATTAACGAGAAGCCCTTCTTAGCTTGTACCCTCTTACCAGTAAATCTCTGAGTCACTCCCGAGTTCTTAGAAAGGTGTGTAAGCAACACTTCCAAGATAGTCAGCGTCCTTGCTACTAATAAACACGTCGGTCTTAATAACTTAATAGGGCTGTGCTCGCGCATTAACTCGCTACTATTTTCAGGTTGCCGCTGTCCAGGGTGGCTTTATAGGAAAAAAAAAAAGAAAAAGAAAAAAAGAAACATTCTCCTCAAGCATGAAGGCCACCCGCGGGTTTTTCCTGTTGCCATAGAAGTCGTATACGAATTCTCTTCCTGTAGAAACCTGTAGGCAACTTTTTAAGATAATCAAACAGCTAAGGAGTGTTACAATCGCGTGCACCTCGACAATTTCGTTGTTTTCATTTCTTGCATTGATACGTCCATTGTTAGTTTCTGTGACGAACGCAAGAGGGCGCACTAGATTTCATTTATGGTTTCTACGTGCTGATTAGGAATAGTCATAACAATGATCTGTTTCATTCCACTGTGGTGACGCACACGTCTTGGACGTTACCATGGCAACGTATGGTTTCCAGTCAGCTTACTAGAACATTTTAGTTATTATCCAGTGCAATTTGGAGGAATTGCTTCACCAGTTTTTGGATCGTATTAGAGAAACCGGATGACGTGGCTGAGTTGCAATCATGAAAATTAATTGATGCTCAGAGTTCGAGTGGGTTTCTTTCGCTTAATCGTCGCTAATTGGCGTGACTGTCCAATTGGTAGAACTGATTACGAGACTGTATAATCGCGCGTTCGGCTCTTGACCCAGTTGCGCTCTTCTAATTGTTACTACCGACACTTTCGTGCAGTCCACTTCGCATTTAACAACATTGACTCATGGTATTTGTCCTGATTTCAGGACGTAAGCCTTGACCGCCCCGTGTGCAACCACAGCACGCGGTGCCGATTCCACCGTACATTTGTCGCCTGTGACCTCGACAGCCGTGTCTACCTGTACGCATTTATTTTCGGATAACAACACACACACATAGAGGTGGTCTCGAACTGTTGTGTTCCTCACTGACGACAACAAGAGAGGAATGTAAACAGTTGCAGGTGTAAACAGACATACATACACTGCCTTACCAAAAAAATCAGATCATGTAGGGCCTATTATAACTCATGACATCGAGTTAAATAGATGTTGAGCTCATTCTAAACATGATGGAAGATTAGCGCAATGGGTTAGTGTCCTTTTTGGAATTAAAATTCACCTTGAAAGTTACACAATAAAACAGATATTAGCAGATAAGTAGCCCTCAGTAGAGACTGTAGTAACATTCTGAACTTATCTTCAGACACGTGTAATACGTATAAATGAGTTGGCCAAGGCTACCTCCAGATCTTATCTTAATTGCACTTGGTTCCATCCAAGAGCAAACTGTTTTTCCGGTTATCATTGTCAAATGTTAAAAAAAAAAAAAAAAAAAAAAAAAAAGCCTGGAAGGGATTGGCACTGAGCATTTACTGTTTTTCCCCGGTGTGTTTCTTTACCTTGAAAATTAAGCAATTGGCTAATCCCAGTATGTTCCCAGCTACCCCAAGTGGACGAACGTGACGAATGATATTTGACTTTTCGTTAGGGGGATGGGTGGGTGGGAAGGATGTTCTTTTTATAGAAATAGCTATTTCGTGAATAATTCATAGAATTACAATGAAGTAACTGGTTTTTAAAATTATCTTTGTAGTTATTTATTTAATTTTGTTTTGTGAACACCCCCCTTCACGAAAAGTTGAACATCTTTAGTACCTGTACATCGTAGACAAGTGGGGGATTAGATAAAGGGAAAATCCTGCTCCACAAAAAGACCATGGTCTCATCCTTCCAATCATCTCTAAGCATTGGATATTACGTCAGATGATAACAATCTCTTCGTTTGTGTGTAATAAAGTAGTTAATTTTGGTACTTGTCGAAGACTCATGTGACGTCATGCCCTCCCCCTTATCAAATGCACCAGAGGCATAAAATATAAAAGTAAAGATAAACAACTCAACAACGAAATAGACGTTTCCATGGCAACCATAGATGATGACATTTTAGTTTTTTTTTTTTTTCTCCTACAATGTAAAATTTCGACGTTGTCATAGCTATACTCATCGGCCTACCATTGTTTATTTATTCATTTGTTTCATTCTAAACATATTAAAAAACACGATGTATAGCAGAGAATCGAAACGATGCCATAAATTAAAACAATCTTAGTATTTCCATCCCTTACATGCCTTCTGGAAGACAATCGTGTGCATTTCGATTATTTGTACGCAACAAGTTTGCGATAACCAAGTCAAAAAAAAAAAAAAAAAAAAAAAAAAATTAGGCGCAACTGGGCTATTCTCCTATCCACACCACGAACTACTTGCGAACGTGGTGGTTCCGGAGGCATTTCCGCATTAAGGACTCCATTAATCACTCTCTGTCTGGATGCACACCGATTACTATGGGCAAATATTAGCACGCCACCTAGTGTTGTGTGGCCTTAGTAATGAGCTAGCGCATTTCTCCCTACTCTTAGCGACAGCGTTGTGTCAAAGGTCGCAATGGGGGTCTCCTTGGTCGACTGCAAAGGTGTTATTGCTCTTCAAAGATGAGCAGACGTATCGGTTAAGTGATTATCTGGACTTCTTGCACTGAAATGCTTTCTGAAGTCATCCATCTCGTTATGATAAAAGCTACTCTAAGATGGACTTTTTCTCTCTTATTTTCTGTGCAGAAAGATACTCTAAATTAGTGTGCCATCAAGTGCATATTACAAGTAAATTTTCAATGAAGTAGCAACAATTGTAGCGAATACAAAAAAAAAAAAAAAAAAAAAAAAAAAAAAAAAAAAAAAAAACTGCCTAAATCTATATATAAATTTCTCGCAAGGTGATCTATTCACTGCTTGAAAAGATTATAGTAAGTGCCCGGTTGACAACAATGAATCAATGAGTGAAGCTAAGTTCTTCATGACTGCATCCATCGAGAGAGAGAGGATTTTTCGGGATGCTTTTCAGACTAATGATTTCCTGAAATAAGGCTGCAGTATACAATTGTTGAATCTGTAATTATATAGAGAGAGAACAGCTTCTCTATGGGAAAGTGTCATCTACAACTGTAGACAAAACCTGAACTTCTTGGATGCTGAGGCAGTTATAGATGTAATATGTTTACGCTAGAAGAAATTTCTAGCTGATGTTACTGCAAGAAAGAGTTGCCTTGCTGATTGAGGATCTTGATGGAATCGAACTTCAGATAACGTAAGGAAGATTCTGAGTATTGTGATTTAATACTTAAGAAGATGATAAAATATGTTTTAAATCTTACTAGTATCTTCATCTCAGTATTTTTTTTTTTATGATGGAAACCCTTCTGCTCAGTATTCTGATTAGTTTGGCTTAAGGAAATGCACTAACAATCAGTTTGATCATCAATCTACGCCATCTTTTTGGGTTTTTTTTTTGTTTGTAGCAACTGTAAAAACGGTAGTGCGAGATAAATTTCAGTGTTCTCAGTGTTCCATACACCATCATTAAATTTAATCATTTTAATCTTAGCATGTAATGTTAATAGGTTTACGCGTCTTCTATTCAGTGGAAGGCAGAGCACCCTTACTATTAATTTTATCTGCCTTTATTAACAACAATAAAATCAAATAATAGTTATATGAAGTTTATAATTCACA
Source organism: Typopeltis vanoorti (assembly GCF_054136105.1). Classification (NCBI taxonomy): domain Eukaryota; kingdom Metazoa; phylum Arthropoda; class Arachnida; order Uropygi; family Thelyphonidae; genus Typopeltis; species Typopeltis vanoorti. Next base: position 17,315,210 of record NC_143562.1, on the reverse strand, counting down.
GCGAAACATCAACACAGAAATAGACGTTTCCATGGCAACCATAGATGACCACTTTTTTTTTTTTTTTTTAGCCAGCAATGATGTCGTAAATCGAGTTCCCTAATACCGCACGCATTATCACTAAAACCATCGTATCAATGAATGCAGTGTCGTATAAATGGGCATTGGTCATATTGAGAAAGCATCGTATAAGCGGATAGTCGTAAAACAAAGCGTTGTCATAAGGCAGGGTATTGTTGTACCACGTATGTTCTTGTGACCGAATAGGTACAATAGGTATAAACCCAGTTAATATATAAATTAAAGTATAAATTATAATTGTAATTAACGAATGAAGAACCTGGATCACTTCAATTTTTTTCGTACTGATTACGAAATGAAAACGAATATAACAATCTGTCATTCTTCTTAAATCAGATTCCTCTTTTAATTTGTTCTTCCGCCCTAAGAAATAGACCCACCAGACTTCAATCAGTACTACACTTGATGAAATTAAATTTCGAAATATTTAAATTATAAAATATTTAAATATAAAAACAATAATGTATTATTAATATTCTTTCAAAAATATTATATATTTTATTTTATTTTGGATTAAATTTTGTAAAAATGACGTTTAGTATATCCACCAATTTGGATTGGATATACTATACATCAAATGAGATAAAACTGGCAACTTCGCTAGAATTTTTAGACATGAGTATTTTAGACATAAGTATATAGAAGATTTAAATCAAATGAAAGTATGGAAAATGACGTCAATGAGTACTACATTTCTGTATATTATCTCACAAAGCACTTAAAATAAATATAAATATACTGTGAATTTATAAAAAAATAAATAAAAATGGGTCCAATAATGAACAGTCCACTTTCATTGTCCTTAAAACAGGAAATCACTCGTTTCCCGTGAGTCCCACTCATAGGCTTCATGTTGCAACACCACGAATGGACACTAGGTGCACTACACATACATCCACACAAGAACTTCAGCTTGATTGAAGCTAAAAGTTTGGATACGGCCGGAAGTTCGAACAAAACATGCGGACAGTGCAACTAGTGGGTTGTCGTGTATAAGAAGGATATAATGAAGAGTTCTCTTCGCTAGATTGTCACTTCTGTAATGGTAATTAGCAGCCCCACAGGAAGTCCGGCCCCTTCACAGAGAACAACGCGTATTGTACTTTATGCTTCTTCATTGTCTCTTTTAATTTGTTCTTCCTCCCTAAGAAATAGACCCACCAGACTTCAATCAATACTACCCTTGATGAATGATTTTGGAAAGTTAATCTAGAGTATTTTTTTAACTTAAATCTAAGGTAAAAGAAATGATTTACCAAAGAATGATATAAAATAATATTGGATATTTTTCGTTTTTGTAAACATAAGTAAACTTCTCTAAAAGAAAAGTCATCAGATCGATTCACATACGTGTAATAATACAAAGCTGGCGAATAAAATACAAAAAAAAAAAGGATATAAAATTATATATTTTATTTAAAAATGTAAGCATTTTTATGTTTGTTAAGCAATATTAAATAAAGCACTTAAAATAAAAATTCTTTCTTTTATTAACACCGTTTAATAATTTTCATAAATTAATTATTTAATTTACTTTGATGTATGTTATTTATTTACCTCCGTGTGGTGGCCGAGATAAGAATAGCATCTCCACTGAGGCCCATGCATGTCGTACGAAGCGATTGAAATTGGTACCCAGGTAGGGTAATGAATGGCAATGCTGTAGCCAATAAAGTTCTAACTGAGGATCGGCGATTGCTGTTACCCTCCTGCCATGATCAGAGCTCATAGCTCAATAACATAACACCCTATCCTTACATTGTCCTCTACAGATAACAGGGAATATGAAAAGCATTCTTGCTTCGCCCATCTAGCCAATTTATTATTATTATTATTATATTATTATTATTATTTCTTTATTTATTTATTTCTCCCCGTGTGGTGGCCGGGATAAGAATAGCCCCACTTCAGCCCATGTAGGTCGTACGAGGCGACTGAAATGGGTACCCAGGGAGGGTAATGGATGACAATGCTGTAGCCAATGAAGTTCTAACTGAGGCTCGGCTATTGCTGTTACCCTCTTGCCATGATCAGAGCTTTATATAGCTCAATAACACCCTATCCTTACATTCTCCTCTACAAATGACGAGGAATATTGAAAGCATTCTTGCTTTGCCCATCTAGCCAAAAAATTATTTATTTCAACGTGTTCGAACACCTTTTTCTGGATCAAATGTTTCTTTCTTGTTTGTCGTTTCCGTAAGCGTGCCCCAATCAATAGTGTCATCGTTGCCTTACTAGAAATGAGAATTCCGAAAGGCTCATTTCTAGGTTCACAAAATTCCCGTATCCTTCACGTTCTCCTGGTCTCACATCACTTGTGACATCGTTTGGGGGTATGTTGAAGGAATGGATATTCCACCATGACCCGCTTTCAAAACTTTGATGAACTATGCGATAAAATGACACGGTATGTCCCGCAGATGTCCCAACCCTTGTTCTCCAAGATGACAGAGAACCTTCGCATGCGCTACAAAATCTGTCTTGAAAGACAAGGTGCCCATTTAGAGATGGGTACCGTTGTTAATGCTTTATTCGATCAAGATTCCACCGATAGTTGTGGATGTACATATCATCACGTGTAAACGTATATTTCTTTGTTAATAAACCTCTTTACTCCATACCATATGTCGTTGTAGTTATTCAGTACTGTTTTTTTTTTTTTTTTTTTTTTGTGCTGGTATGTTTATAAATATATTTTATAACGACAATCCCAATTAATGCTGTCTACATGGACAATCCTCTTGATAACCACTCTATTATAGATAAGAGCCTCCGTAGTTCAGTCGGTATAGACTAACCCCTTTGGTCGAATAGACCTGGGGTCGATTCCCGTACACGACATGAGGAACCTCTTTCTGGTCTCTTTCGATTAAAGGTGAGTTACCTGGTCTCATACGGTGGTAAAGAGTTTTTTTTTCATCCTGAAACTCGGGTTTTTCGTCCCTCAGAACAGACAAACCGTCCCGGTGAACACACACGGATTTACAGTGATGAATACTGTCGTTATGCCCGTAGTTAACCATAAGTCACATTATGGTAGTCAACTTTCTAGATAGGAGACGGCATATGAATGGAATATCTCATTTGTTACAGGCAGTTATTGAAATCAGTTCAAGTCCAAAGCTATTTGGTATATTCATTTGGAAGTGTAATATAAAAGTAAATCATTAATTCAGCACGATTAGTCTTGAATCTATATAAAAATCAAACATAAATCATAAAAATATTTTCAGATGTTCCTAGATAAAGTCTTATAAATTTCTCATCTTAAACTACTCCTGAACTGAAAATCCTTCTTCCACAACTGTATACTTGGATAAATTCCTTTGTAATTCTCACATTCAGTTTTCTTTCCGTTTTCATAGAGAGGATGAGCTCTACTCCAATCATTTGAAATTCGATCTTCTCACCACGCTTCCTAAATATGGGGTTTAAAAATTCCTCCATGTCATGGGATAATATCTCTCCATTTGCATGAAAATCTGTGGTCTATATTAAGAGATCTGCAGTTCTTGGAAGTCTGGCACACACACACATCCTGGATCCTTGAGGAATGGAAATTGGCAGCTAAGATTTTTTTAGCAAACATCTTAATTCCTTTTCCTCCTATTTACGATAAAAGAATATTAAAATGAGAACTTAAAATTGGTAGGATTATTTATTCATATAAAAAAAAAAAAAAAACCTATTTGTCTTTTATAATGTTTCTTTAAAATCGCAACGCAAAGTATATTTAAATGGACCAATCAGGGAACGTTTCCTCAGAATGATCAACCCCACAAAGAAATATAAACATAAGATTTCGTTTTTTGTGAAGTCTATTTTTATTTATTTTTTTATTTTTTTCGTGGGCCAATGTTCGAAAAACACTCCACTGGGGGGAAATACGCTTGGCTAACCAAATGACACCGGATGTGGATACGCTAGTTTAGTCCTACTTCCGGTTTAGAATCAAACGAATGAGAGAGACTAGAGATTTCATCATTACATATTTTTTTTAAAAAGAACATGTCATGACTTTATATGAGTTCAAGGTATCTGACATGAGAGAAATCGGAATAGATGAATGAAAACTTATGAATATATACATGCACTCTGAATAACTCTCATAAATCCCTAAATAACAAATAAATCTGTCAGTTAATTATATTACATAATTTATTATTTCGATATGCTCTATAGATCATAAAAAAGGAGAAAGATAAATTGATAATAGAAGAAAAAATCTGATATGAATTGAATGAAATAAAAACAATTTTTTTTTCCTCGCACAAATTCCTCTGGGAGATAACTCTAAAAGTAATTAACTTAAACAAAGAGCTGCTTGCAATTTCCTCAAATTAAGTTATACATCAGGGTCTTTGTCTTGCATCGCCATGTAAAAGACGTGGATGAGATTCGTAGCCATTCTGGGTGTGTAATGTTGAGAATTATTGCAACATCAAGGTAGAATTGAATCTCTTGGCATTCAACCACCATACCTGCGTTCCATAATCTAACATTATCTCATATATGAAGGGGAAAAAAACAACAACTGTCGAACTGAGTACTGGAGTAAACCTACCACTGTGTCTGTTCATAGTTGTTTGTCTAAAGTGAGCCATTCTCTATAGTACTATTAGTAAGAAATGACATTGCTATTTCCGGTATAAAGAACAGCATTTTCTGCATCAAAGATTTTATTATAATGTCCATGAATATCGTTTGGATGTGAAGTTATTATTTCCTTATTATGCGCCTATTATTATATGGCTATTATTTCTCTCATACGTAGAGGTTTTTTTTTTTTTTTTTTTTTGAAAGAGAGCTTCTAGAAATATGCAGTAGTAATAATACACCATTTAATTATTATTATAACTGTAATAATGATTAAATTGAATGAGTGTTGTATGTTGTATATGGAAAAAAAAGAGAAAAAAATTCTTAGGCAACCTTATGTTTGCAAAACATACTTAGGATACTACTGTTATAAATGGCTTAATAACAGACTATATCAAAATAAAACATTAAAATTACCCACATAATTGTCATACCATGTTTATACATACTGCTATTTGAAGTAAAATTTCAATGTATTATATTTCGGAGAGGAGACCCCACCACATTTTGGTGGAGGAGACCCAACCAAAACTCTCCACTAAACCTAAGTGAACTCTATTTCAATTGAGTTCACTATTTCAGCGAATTGAACTCCGGTATGTTGTCGTAGTCTCGAACATCAGGAGAAATTGTGAGTGGTCAGATTCTACATTTAAATTAAATGTTATCTAATTCGTAATATATTATATTCATGTTTTTTTATTTACCTCTCGTCCTGATTGTTTAAAGTAAACTTTGACCACTAGTATTTTTAAGACCACTTTTTTTAAACTATGTTTCTCTTTTTCGCACGAGAATGAAATAAAACATAAATTATCACTCTATATAAGGAAATAGATAAATGCCATTGTCCGGTGTGTTCTTTGAACTTTTGTGAACTTATCCTGCTTGTTCAAGGTTTAAATGAATATTTTTTTTTCTTTAATAGTGTTTTTTGAATTATATCAAAATTAATAAGAACAAGAACTCACGGTACTAATGTACTGAAAGCTTACAACTTTTCGTGAATTTGAAATCACATAAAAATAAGTTATATGAATATACGTTTGCTTTCAGCAACAAACAGAACAACAATCTTGGCATCTGACCAACGAGATGCTAGATTGTGCTCCCAACATCACCGCCTCTAAAACCGTAAAACACAGCTTCATGAAAGACGCAAAATCTATCCAATAACTAGCAAATGACTTTAACCAATACTTTGTAGACTCCATCCAAGAACTACAGAGAAATATCCCTCCAATCAAAAACGTGATCCTCCACTTGGACCACAAGCAAAACAGACATTATGGTTCCCAACCATAAAAGAAGCAAAACTTCTCTCTGTAATACATCAAATCAAATCAAACAAAACAAAGGCCCAGGAATCGATGGGATGAGACCTAAGGATATCAAGCAACATGCAACTAGCCTAGGCCCCATCGTACTAAAATTAATAAATAAAATATTTAAAACCAGACAAATGCCAAGTATGCTAAAGACGGCCATAATCACACACCATATACAAACATGAAAAAAGAAATTTAATCAGTAATTAAAGACCCACAGCAACACTACCAATTATCAACCAAATTCTAAAGCAGATCGTACTAAGGAAACTCGCAACATATACAGAGAAATTTCATATTATCCCCAAAGCGCAATACGGTTTTCAGAAAAATAAGGGAACAATATCTCTCTTGGAATATTTTACGGACGTAATTAACACCAGGTTAGATAAAAACAAAATTGTCATGTAGTCTTTATCGATTTCACTAAAGCATTTGACACACTCACACATCAAACCCTATTAGAAAAGCTGAGGCATGTTGGAATAGATGGGCCTCTGCACAGGTGGTTTACAAACTACCTTCAAAATAGAAAGCATATCACACGTATCGGGTCAAACCGCATTAAAGAGCTATCAGCAACCTGTGGAGTGCCATAGGGAGCTGTTCTCTCCCCAACTCTATTCAACATTTATATGCACGATATTAATCAGCTACCTCTCAAAGGCAAGATCTTCCAATACGCAAATGATACAGCTATAATATCCATCCATAATAACGCAAGCATAGCCCAAACAAATATGCAGCATGACATAAATCTGCCCATTGACTGGCTCACCAAAAGCTCCATACACCTGAACTCTGACAAAATTAATGATATTCAGAAATCCACTAACTCAACTTGTTGATTACATATATATATATTTAAAATTTTTTAATGCCTAGAACCGAGGTTTAAATAAAAAACTTTAATTACTCTACTGGTTTCATCTAAAACCAGACTTCATCATGTGTGAGAAAAACATATAAATGACCAATCTGAAGGAATTGGTTTTTTTAAAACACAGAGTAACGTATCTAACACTAAAGAGAATAAAGACTAGAGTTTAAATAGAAGAAGAAACTCTGACTGTATCATTATGCATATGCGCGAGTATAAGGGCTCGAGAGCGTCAATATTGAATGATGGAGCTGTGAGAGTCTGGTAAGTTGTAGCTTAGGTTGTTATTAATATGGATAGGATTGATAACTATCTCCTTAGACTCTAAATTCTTCTCTCTAACTCATCACCACATCGGCGTACGTTGACAGTTTCATCTCAGAGTATCTCATGTGGAAAACCTTCATCATTTGAGTTCGCTGAAAATAACAGATGACTGGACAAGGCACTGGCTCGAGTTCTGTTGTAGGTAATGTCTCTCTGGTGTTCCTCTAAACAGAATTCGATAGATTTCTCCGTTTGTCCGAAGTATGGGTTACCGCAGTCGCAGAGAATCTTATAGACACCAGGATATTTAAGATTATTGTGTTTTGTTTTAGGACGACTTAAGATGGAACGAAGTTTAGGAAGGATGGTGAAGAACGTCTTAATATTATATTTGTTCAAAAGTTTAGCCAATTTTGGAGATAAAGAACTGATATATGGCAAAGAAATGCTGCCTTTAGAAGTAGTTGCGTCTTCATACTGTCTTGGATGAGGGTTGAAGAGTAATTTGTGTATAGTTTTCTTGAAGTATCTATTGAGTTGAAATGTATCTTGAAGATGTTTAAGTTCATTAGGAGGATCCTCTTCGTCCAACAGAAGAGACCTAGCTCGGTGACTTAGAGTGGAGATGATACCCAACTTCTGTGGAGGAAAATGGTGTAAGTCAACATGAAGGTACGTGTCCGTATGTGTCGGTTTTCCGAAAATAGAAAATTTGAGATGTTCAGCTGTCCGGGTTAATTTGATATCTAAGAATGCGATAGAGCTATCAACTTCAAATTCAGATGTAAAGTTGATATTCGGGTGTATAGCATTCAAATGTTCTTGAAAGAGTTTGAGGCTATCTAGACCATGTTCCCAGATAAGGAAAACATCATCGATGTAGCGAAGCCATATCTTTGGTTTTAGGGAATAAGATGAAATTGTTTTTTCTTCAAAATTCTCTCGATAAATATTGGCAAGAACAGGAGACAAAGGATTTCCCATCGCTAGTCCTGAATTCTGTTTATAAATAGTCTTCAAATTTAAAGTAAGCTGAGTTAACGCAGTGGGACAGTAGTGCGAAGATCTTCTTTGAAACTTTGTTCTTTAAAAGAGTACTCTTTACTCTTTTTTGTTTTTTAATTGTTAATATATATTAATAATATATTATTAGTATATTAATAATTATTAATAATCATACAAAAAAGATTTTAAAAAAATGTATGAATTTCATTGTTAAAAAACCAGAACAATATGTTTTATAAACGCATAATATATAATCATAATTTTAGTAATAAAAATTATTTATTTTTTTTATAGAAATCTGATGTGGAAAATGAACCATAATCTGTAGCACCTAGTTGCCGTATTTTGTAGCATAACATTTTGGAATGTTACTTAAGACGATATATATATTTTCTTGTTCAACGACTTTGAAACAAGAAAGCAACAAAGTTCCAGCTGTCATAGGAGCGGTGAGAGAAATACCAAGAACATTTATGAAATATCTGGAAAAAGTTGAGCCTTCAAGATATAATACCATCTAAAAGGTACTTTTAGGGACATCTCATATTTTACGACGATATCTAGTCGATTTCTAGTCCTTTGGAAAAGGCCTTTGAGATGGTATTATATCTAGGAGGCTCAACGTGCTTTATACTAAATTTTCCAACTGTTGTACAAGCAAAATAGTTATCCCTTTAAGAACTAGAATTTTCATAAAAGAAAACTTAATTTTCCGACTTATAATAATAAACACTGATCCCACGAAATGCATTGTTTAACCTAATATCGGAATGGATTATCCTTCTTCTGACATGCGCAGAAGTGTCGAAGGGTCTCGCACCTGTGGGCGTACAGTATTATTATTTCCAGTTGTTCCGGTAACTCATAATTCTTCTTGTCTGGAAAGAGTGTTAATAAAGATTGATATTGGCAAAGTTAGAAAATTAATGATTTTTATTATTATTATTCTCTTCAAAGAAATTACATTGTCACAAAAGTATATAAACAAAATTAACACTGTAACACAAAATTTTTTTGACAATAGGTATAATTGATATAAGTAAAACAATAACAATTTTTAAAAGCAATATCAATAATAATCTTATTGGTCTTTCAGAGTAAAATTACACTTTTCTTGATAAAAAGCCTCATTGTTGAGTACTTTTCTGTTTGCAGTAAGTAAAATAAATACATTTTTAGACAACAATACTGCATTTTACTATTTCTGGTTCAATACAAAGTTTAAATAATATCCTTAGAACTTGCTTAACGTCCAATTGGTATAATCGTTCATGTCTTGCTATTATTAATAATAATCACGTGATAATTCATCACATATAATTCGCAGTTTCATAAGTTAATAATATACGTTGCCGTTCACATTTTTTCTTCAAACTTTGAGAAAGTGTGATTATACACTGTATTTACATTTACAATGAAAAAATAATATTTCCTACTCTTTCGTAGAATCATACAGTACAAAGTAAATTCATTATTTAAAAACATTTTTTTAGTAATATTACATTCTATTTTTATAGAAATATTATTACATTATGCATATAAATATTGATATATTATATTAATAAGATTATTACACTATCTATTGTAATAGTAATATTTTTCATAATAATATTATTATATTAGATTTAGTAATTTTAATATTAGTATTAATTTAATTATGTTTTATTCAATAAATACTTCGTTTTTGGTTCATTTAGAATAAGGTTTATAAAAGACTGAGAACATTATTTGAGTAATTAAATTTTGTGTGTGTGTGTGTGTGTGTGTGTGTGTGTGTGTGTGTGTGTGTGTGTGTGTGTGTGTGTGTGTGTGTGTGTGTGTGTGTGTGTGTGTGTGTTACATAAAGTAAGGAATGGAAATTATATATTAATGAATATGAGTTTGATGCCAATATTCGCAGCAAATGGATGATGAGGTGGAGTAATCCGCTGACTTCGAAGCTTGAGTTAGCTTTTCTGAAGCCAGTGGGATTAACGATTAACTAAACTTTTTTTCTTATTTCTTAGCGTTTGTCACTGTGGTTAATATGGTTAATATGTTTTATGTGCTTCAAACTATGTGATTTTACGTAATTTATACGTGTGTGAATTATTTGGCGCTATGACTATGATTATTTTGTCATATAGGTGCGTTGTAGTGTAGTAGGATTACGATCAATTGTTGGAACTCACTGCTAAGCTTTCTGAATAGTCATTTTCAACTGTTTTAAAGTGATCTATTCATTCTAGATTTCGTTTATCTTTCGCCAAGTTAAAACAGGTGAAGAATAACTATTCGGAAAACTCGGCAGTGAGTTCCAACAATTGTTCTAGCCGACCAGTTAGGCGGTTTTAATTCTAGGTAGTACGTGGTCAAACAGCAGTCACAGATAAACTTGTAATTAAGAGATTAAGATTAATTAAATCATTGAGTTAAAAAAAAAAGTGAACAACTGTTTGGGGTGGAGAAGGATTGTTCTTGTTGAAACAAACACTGAATCGTTTCTTAAAATTTTCGGTAGTAATTTCTACTTTCCCTCATTCCCGTAAAATAGACAGTGTGTACTATTCATATCATTTTATCGCTGCTACAGTTGTTCACGGATATCAGATGACATGGTAATTTTTCTCCTATACAATCGTGTTTTTTTTCTTCTTCTGCAAAACAAACAAACAAACCAGCTGTTGAACACACGAACTGACATCTCAGCGTTTTGGCTGTCTTCAGTATTAATTTCAAACACTAAACTCATCTGTTCACTGTTTCTTTTAGGTATTCTAGACGAAAGAAACAGTGAACAGATGAGTTTAGTGTTTGAAATTAATTATGAGCTAGAAGGAAATTAAACAAAAATAGTAACATGCAAGCAAAACAAGACATTACTTCAAGATTATTTTGTAAAACTCTGTCCCTTTAATGGGAGAAAAAAAATAATGAAATGAATCTTTTTTAGTGAGCTATTAAAGCTCTGATCATGGCAAGAGGGTAACAACAATAGCCAAGCCTCAGTTAGAACTTCATTGGCTACAGCATTGCATTCCATTACCCTCCAAGGGTATTAATCACCGCATCTCAAGGTCGATTCTCCCACGACAATGTAACCATCTTTTTTTTTTTATTTCGCCTCAAACATTTATGTATAAATTATACTTATAAATAATTAAATGGTGTATATTTAATATTTTTATTTAGCCTAAAACGTTTATGTATATATACTTATAAATAATTAAATGGTGCCTATATATTTAATTGACTTTGTAAATATTACACATTTTAATGTTAAATCAAGATGAATAAAAGACTTATAAAATATAAATGTGTTTTGAAAACATTCCCTTAATTAAATTGAGGTTATAATTAAATTAAGACTATTTATATTTATTTTTGGGGGGGAGGTGGGAGATGGACTGAGTCCTTGACTCTTTATCCCTTCATCTGATTGAAAAAAATGTGTGCATGGGTGTTATTGAGCTAAAAGCTCTAGTCATGGCTGGGTAACAGCAATAGCCGAGCCTCAGTTAAAATTTCGTTGGCTACAGCCGATTATTTTTTACCAGTAAGGTGATATATCTATAATAGGTATATATTATATGAATAGATGTATGAAATAAAGCTTTTCATTCTCTGTTTTTTTTTTTTTGTTATTATTTGTAAATCCTACCCCCAAGAAACTTTACAATTTTTAACTTACATAAATTATTATATTATATTTTTTTAAAATTCAGGATTATCAGATCTATAATTTAAACATCGAGAATCCTGAAACTCTACTCTGGAAACTAAATACGGTACTTTGATCAACCCATTGCTTTCAATAAAGAGAGTGCAAGTGATATCACATCATTTGAAGAAAATAACAACCATCTAAAGACTTGTATAAAAATACTGCAGTGAGATTGAAACCAATCCGTTTATTGGAAAGTAGACATGATAATATATAAAAATACTGCAGTGAGATTGAAACCAATCCGTTTATTGGAAAGTAGACATGATAATACACTCGGCCAATCAAGCTGGTTAAATTTGCAATTAGGATAAACATACTGTAATAAAATTATTTTGGAATGGAAGAGTGAATTTGCAAATACATCAAGAATTTCTTTTTTGTTTAGTCTTTTTTAATATAATATATAATATATAATATAATATAATAAAAGAGTTAAAAATACTGTAATTTAATTACACCTCCAAAAAAACAACTATTCTTTAAATTAGTAGACTTATAGTCCATTTTTTACAATACGATAAAAAATCCTAGTTTCATGATTATTAAATTTAGATCATTATTAAAAAGAAGTGGTGGATTAGTTCTCTAAGCGTTTAATTTTGTATTTTTTAAAAAAGAATGAAAAATATTTCTAAAACTATTTTATCTATACAAACACCATTCAATTTCTAAAATTAGTTCTTTCAAGCTTTCAGTTTTCTGTAAATGTCAGGGCCATCGCATGATCAGCCAACTGGCATATTTTGGTGGTCTGCACCATCAAGCCTGAAATTTGATTTCCTTTGGTCTTCCATTTTCAATATGCTTAATTATCCGTGTGTTCTTTGTCAAGGCCAATATGTATCCACATATAACTTTCCCAAACCTAAACCCAATTAACCTAATGCACATTTCTTATTTTCCAAACAACAATAAGTTGTGCTTAAAGTATTCGAATCGGTTTTTAACTGAATATTCCCAAACTTTCTGGCATTTCACAAAAAAGGACAAAAATTCTTTGCGACATTCGGAGAATACTTGGTTAGTATGTTTTAAATAGAAAAAGATTCGACCAAGATTAAAAACAGAAATTTTCAACTGTCAGGTTGACATCTCGTATCACCTACAGTTGAAATTAAATATTAAAATCAGATAAAATATTAATTTATATTTATTTATAGTTTTAATTTTTATAACTTTCTGGAAATTTCTTGAAAAATATAAATCAATATATGTAGTCTAACAAATACACCATTTAATTATTTAAATGCTAATGATGTATGAAAATTTAAAGTGATTGATTTTTAATTCCTCCCCGTGTGGTGGCCAGGATAACAATAGCTCGACTGTAACCCATGCATGTCGTAAGAGGCGACTAAAATGGACGCAGAGTTTCGCTCTCTCAGGCCTCTTCCAGAATTTTTCTCCCGGTGAGAGGGCTTAGGTTTCGGGGGATTTGCCCTGAGAAAGCATTTTGATTCTCTGGAGAGGGTGTTCTTCGGCATTGCCCTTGAGGAGCCTTGTTGGTGGATGTTTTTCCCTGAAAAAATATGAGCGGTTCTGCTCAGTGGTGGGAGAGCCCGTCACTGAGTTGGACGGTCTTTTCGCTACTCATTGGTAGTGGTCCGAGGGATCGTCTTAATTTTTAGAGGTGGCTTTACTTAAAAATTGCCACTGCAGCCCATGCATGTCGTAAGAGGCGACTAAAATTGCCATCCAATTCCCAGGAAGGGTAATGGATGGCAAAACGCTGTAGCCAATGAAGTTCTAATTGAGTCTCGGCTATTGCTGTTACCCTCGTGCCATGATCAGAGCTCATAGCTCAATAACACCCTATTCTTACAGTGTCCTCTACAGATAACGGGGAATATGAAAAGCATTCATTCTTGGTTTGCCCATCTAGCCAAAAAAAAAAAATAATAATAATTAATTCCGATATCGAGATTCAGAGACGAGGGTAATAACGGATGGCAATGCTGTAGCCAATGAAGTTTTAACTGAGGATCGGCTATTGCCGTTACCCAGCCATGACCAGAGCCTATAGCTAAATAACATCCCATCCACACATTTTCTTCAATCAGATGAAGGATAAAGAGTCAAGGACTCAGTCCATCTCCTCTCCCACCTAAAAAAAAAATAAATAAATAAAAAAAAAAAAAAAAATAATAATAATTAATTCCGAAGTTTGAAATCAAATTGTTTGACCAAACGTCGTTTCAACAAATCATTTACATCAAAGTTATTAACTTGAAATTTCATGTATGTATAGATGAAGAGAAATAAGAAAGATCTTCATAATATTTATGCAACGGTACTCTTGCTTCTTTATTTTGTTATTTAAAAGTGTACTTCTGAAATATCAAGTTTAAGATTTTAACTTCTCTGTTAGGTATGTTGCAAAGCACGAATGGAGGTTCGAACCAAGATAGAAGATGATTGGTTAGTATACGGAATTTCCTATCTTTTTTTTCTCTTTTGCTTAAGTCAATTATTTTTTACCCATTCTTTAAATTTTTAAATTAAATTTTACCCATTTTTAAAACATTCATGTATAGTTGATGATCAACATAGCTTGAATTTTCAGGCCAAGTTGGATGTACTTAACGCATTACAATGAACTTGGTGTTGGCAGACAAGATCCATACTTCATGTGGAAGGAAATGATGTAAAAAAAAAAATAAATAAAAATAAGTTTTTTTTGGAACAGAAAAAAGTTAGTAATTATAATGATTATAATAATAATAATAAATAAGAGCACACAATCGGAATATAATATACAAATAATCAAGCTAAAATAATCCCAAATAATCAGGCTAAAATACTCGCAAATAATAAATATAGATTCACGAATCATAGGCAGTCATTTGTGAATGTATAAGATTAGCTTGTAAAAAATCTATTGACGATTACAGAGAAGGCTGATTAGGCCGAGGTATGATCCCTAATGGGAATCATCCATCCACACTTTTGACACGAGCTTCCAAGAAACACTAATAATCTAAAGCATATCTTCGTGCTACCTGACTCCAGAACATGATGACCCAACCCCAACAAAATAAAACCTTACAAAAGGACTGTAAAGATGCATTTGATGTAATTTTTATTAATCATCTGTATGTATTATACTTCTTATCTATAAAAAGTATGAATTGATTTTATTCATCTAATTTTATTTTATTTTTTATTTAATTTATTATTTTTATTTATTCGATTGTATTTTTTTTAACCAGAAGTTAGTTCTTTGGTGAAAATATATCACTAAAGAGAAGGAATTCTCAAAATTTTACTTAGTTTTATTAAATTTAAAATTTTAAATATACACCCTATTTAAAAGCAGATATTTATATTTTTTTAAACATCACAACCGACATCGTTTCTTTCGAAAATATGGTATTTCGTCCTTTAGTTCCTTAGAAAGTCGCTCATTAGTTTCAGTATAATTGAAATAAATCTGGTTAAATTAATGCGTAGTTTGATATTAGAAAATAAACCGTACATGTTCGATATTATGTAGTATTATATTATATGTTTGATTCATAAACAAATTTCTTTCATTTGTGTAATAAATGTTTGTTGAATATTGGAATTGTGTTTTTATAGAAAACCTTGCTCATTTTAAGAAGAATTTTTAAAAAATCAGAGAAATTTCTTAATAAACCATGACAAACACTTGACTATCAAAATAGAAAAATTTTTTCTCGTGTGTGTACGCGCATGCGTGTGTGGGTATGACAAATAGCAAAATATACCTTTCTGAATATATTACAATCTCTGTAATCATTGAATAATCCGAGAATTCTTTTATGGATCTTTTTTATTATATTTATTTGTTGTTCTTTTACATCTTTAGTAAAAACGTAAAAGAACAACAAATAAATATAATCTCTAGATACCTTTACCTTTTACTCTTTACTTTCTTTCTCTCTCTCTCTCTTTTACTTTTCAGCTCACATGTAATTCGAATCTAAAGTTAAAAACTTGGTATTTTCTTTAAATAACATAAAGGTTTCAATATAAAAAACAAAACGAAAAGAAATATAATTATAATATTGAAAAAATATATTTTTTATTTTTTGATATAAAAGGATTTAAATTTTGGAAACCATTTTATTACTTTTATAATTACCTTTAAATAATACAGTTATAAGACATTAATCTCACAGGTTAGACCGACGAGATGCGGTGATTAATACCCATGGAGGGTAATCGATAGCAATGCTGTAGCCAATGAAGTTCTAACGGAAGCTCGGCTATTGCTGTTATCCTCCTGCCATGATCAGAGCTTTAATAGCTCAATAACACCTTATCCCCACACTGTCCTCTACAGATAACGGGGAAGATGAAAAGCATTCTTGCTTCGCCCTTTTAAGCCAGTCCTTATAAGGATTCATCTCACAAGAAAATAGTTTTGTAGCTTTCTTTTGATGGAAGGAAAATGTAATCATAATGATACCAAAGGGGTCAGCTCAGTATTTGAAGTTAATTAACAGTATGAAAAACAGAGATCGAATTAGAAACTCAGGAATTTTACTTTTCCCCCCTATTGCTGTGCAATAAAATGTAATTTGTAGATTACATTTTATAAGAAGCTATGGCAATCAAAGCATTTATGTCATATATCAAAGTAATCAAATGCATCTATTACAAAGGAGATCTCTGTACTCTTCTTCTTCTTTTTTTTTTTTAACCGTAAAGTTTCCATTCTGTCCAAAAAAACTGTCTCCTATAAAACTGACTCTTGAAGTAAATAAAGCTAAGATTCTGAAATTAATAATTATTGATTTCACAGGAACTTTGCTATGAGTCGTTTTGTTATTTCATTGTATTTTGGTTTTCATTTTTTTTTTTTTTTTTGAATGAGTCCATTGATTTCGCTTCACAGTTTAATATTCAGTCCAGAAACAATTTTTAGATAAAAATGCTAAATTGCCTTATGTTTTCTATGATTCAGTAATAGTATAAATTAGAGGACATTATTAGAACATGATTTGATTCCCTGTGTGTGTGTGTGTGTGTGTGTGTGTGTGTGTGTGTGTGTGTGTGTGTGTGTGTGTGTGTGTGTGTGTGTGTGTGTGTGTGTGTGTGTGTGTGTGTGTGTGTGTGTGTGTGTTGCAGATATGATATTGTAATGCGAAACTAATCCTTTTCTAAGATTAGCATTTGACTATCATTACTAACATATACCATTACTTAATCCCTGAATCTGTAAACTAGAAGGTCCAATTGAAAAAAAATAATAATAAATAATTTTAGCCAGAACATGGTCACTCTCAGATGAATGTTATCATCATCATCATCATCATACTTGAC
Organism: Typopeltis vanoorti; assembly: GCF_054136105.1. NCBI lineage: Eukaryota > Metazoa > Arthropoda > Arachnida > Uropygi > Thelyphonidae > Typopeltis > Typopeltis vanoorti. Next base: position 17,298,052 of record NC_143562.1, on the reverse strand, counting down.
AAGGATTTAGGCCTAGAATGGGTTATTCTGGTATTAGACATCATCGTTGAATCTCTTAAGAGGACGTCCTGGTTTTCTTTTTCCTAATGGTTTGTAATTTAAGGCTTGTTTTGGTAATGTTTCTGTTTTTATTCTTTTAACATGTTCCATCCATATATGTTTATACTTTTTAATATTTTCTATTACTGATTCTTAGTTTAATTCTTTCATAATTTCTTCGTTTCTTTTGTGATCGAATAGAGTATGTCTTGCAGTTTTTCTCATAAACTTCATTTCTGCTGTTGTTAATCTTTGTTTGTCTTTTTGTTTTATTGTCCACATTTCGCTTCCATACATTAAGACTGGTAGGGCTAATGTATTGTATACTTTTAGTCTGCTTTGTTTTTGTAGTAGGTTTGGTTAATTACACCTGTTATTTTTAAAGATTTCGCAATTTTTAGGTTTATATCTTTTTCATTTTCATATGTAATCATACATTCTAGGTAGTTAAATGAATTCGCCTGTTCTAAAATCTTGTGAATCTTATTAAAATCAGATGAGTGTGTTGTGTGCAATATAAAAAGTAGTAAACCCGAATTTCTTTATTAAAAATAAAGCCATTCACCTAAGCCTAATTTAGTTTCACTTAAAGCCTAGTTTATTTTTGTGTGTCCCTGATAGTTTGAACTTAGGGCCTTTCTACCGAAGGATACATACTGACAATGAGGTCACAAAAAAAAAAAAAAAAATCAGTAAAGCGATTTTTTTTTTTTTTTTTTTGGTTTCAGAAGGGATAAAAAGATGTGTGAGAGTGTATAAGAGCCGATATTCATGCATCGTTATAGCATGCAAGAATATCCTTATATTTTCATGATTATGCAAACTACAAATCAGAGTATTTTACTGTATACATAAATTTGTAAATTTGCATTTATTGAACTCCTACTAGAAAGCACAAAAATAGGTCTAATTCATATAACTGCACAAATTTAATTTGATAAAACCCTTAGAGAAGCTTCCAGCGTCCTCTCTACCCGCTGAGAGCATTGAGTTCATACACGATATTTATCACCTGGAACCAGGGATGGCCTTAAATCTTTTTGGAGGAGTCATGGGCGCAACTCAGGGAGGGGCCTGTTGATATCATAATGGAATATGACAGCATCAATGAGGTATTCTGAATAATTATTCAGCTGAAAGCGAGGGGCCTGCTAAGGAGCGAGATCACAAGGGTAAGCCCGGGTCGTTGGTGCATGAGGTCAACTGTGTTTGAAACCGCTACGCCTTTCAACTGTAGTACAACCGGCGTTTTTTTTTTTTTTTTTTTTTTTTTGTCTTACAGTTTGTTCTATAATTAGTGTGAAAGGTAATAAAATTTAAGGTGTCCCTAAGTCTGTTTTCTTTTTTCTTTTCATCTTTGAATTGGTTACGAAATAAAACAGTCACCACTTAGATAATATATTTCCTCCCATTCAGGTAATGAATTTATCTCTCCTAGAGATCATAAAACCTGAATTTATTTCGACAGTTATGAAGATAATCGTGCTTAATGACAGTAAAATGTCTTCTACAAGTGTGGGACAAATTGGTAGCAAAAGATTTTTATTTTTTTTTTTTATATGGCAGTTTTTGCTATATCTCTTCTTAAAATGGACAATTATATTATGTGTTAATATATCACATTTTACAGATACTGGTAATGTGCCCTTGTGTTTTCTTTTCTGTCTTTGAAATATAAAAGAGTTTTTATTTATTTTTTATTAAATAAAATGAATAATATTAATTATACCTGATTTATAAAATTTCTCTAAAATTTTCAAACTACAGAATTTAATATTTAGTGTAAACAATAGGCACCATTTTATGTTTTAAATATATTTGCATTATTAATTTGAGATGAAAAAAATTTATCGATTTCAACGAAAAAGGTGTTTTTTCAAATTGGTTGCATGGACTAAAAGCTCAGCAAACACTTAACAACCTCCGATAATAGTAATCTAACACTAGCATGTACTAGCAGAATATATGATGGGACGTCAAGAGAGCTCATTTCTAAGCCGTGGAAGAGCATTTGATAACGGCTACCTGATGTGAATGTGGCTCGAGGGTTGTAAGGAAATATGGCCCTGCCGATAGCTTTTTGACAGGAATTCTGAAGAAATATCTTTTGTAAGAGAGGGAATTTAGAGACTTCCGGTTTCAGATGGACCGCCTACGGAAAACAACCGGAATTCATTGCTGAGGTCTTAGTTTTCACGTCGGACAGACCACTGCGGTACTTACAGATTGTCACAGGAAGATGTGAAGATTTCGTAACTAGAAACTCAATTCAATATGTTGTAGTGGGATCTCATCATTTAAGAAATTTTAGGTATTTTTTTAACAAAACATTTAAGAATTTTTAAAATTTTTCTTTTTTAAATTTTAATTTACATTTTTTAATTCGCCCTGAATATTCGAATTTTTTCTTCTGAAAAAAACTGGGGATGCACCTAACAGACATAATGCGGCCGCCTCAATACTTTAATATCTTGAGAAAACAGTTTCGTGGTTCCTAGTGCAGGAACCACGAAAGTTTCAAGCGCGTGCGCACACACACACACACACACACAAATCGGTAAAGATAAAATAACAGTTTTTAGATAAAATTAACATTCACATCGCCGAATATGCTAAATACAATTTTTTTCTAGATGCATTTCTCTGTTTAAAAACTCGGTAAACATTTGTTTGTGTGTTGAACACACAAATAAATAGCACTCAACAGGATAAAATGAATAAGGCTATGCTAAGCGAATTGGGTTTGAAGGGAAGCTCTTTTAGTGAAGGAATAAAGTTGCAGGCTTGGATGTCTTGTAATGTCTCAAAGACATCACCTAGATGATTTCACGCGACGAAGAATTATTGGAAAGCTTGAAAGAGGCTGCAGAATTACTGATCCTGCCAGAGAGTTGTGGAATCTCACTTAACGTTATAACTAGATTCTGGGCAGTGTTTGAAACCAATGGAATGTGTTCCAGACGTTTGGTAAGAGGTCATCCTCGGCGTACCACGGAGCATGAAGATAGATTTTTGGTTATAATAGCAAAACGTAATCGACTCACCACGGCAGGTCAGTTTGCAAGTCGGCGCTATTCAAGCACAGGTACGCGGATATCTCGATAAACTGTGGCAAAACGTCTGCGACAAGTAGGCCTATACCCGTTATTGAAGGCCTGTAGTCTGCGTACGTTTATCCACAATTCATCGTAGAGAACGTTTTCAGTGGTGTTGTATCTGCAAATTAGACAAGACACCAATGAGCTAATGTACTCTTTACAGATGAGAGTCGTTTTAGTCTTACCTCCGATTCTAGACGACACTTGATTGGGCATAAAAGTGGTAGTGCTTACCATCGTGAGAATGAGCCTGAAAGGGATAGATACGGCGGTGCTGATGTCATGGTGTGGGGCGACATTATACTTAATAGACGCACCTGAGCTATAAGTGCTGGGAAAAGGGACTATGACTGGTGAACAATATTGCAACGAAATTCTTCCATATCGTATTCGATCGCTCCGTGGTGCTGTAGGTGAAGAATTCATTTTTAAGAATGACAACGTCAAACCACATCGGACACGGGCTGTGGAGATACTTCTGCACACCGGGGATGTTATTCGAATCGAATGGCCCGCACGCTCCCCAGATCTCAACTACACAGAACTTGGAACGCAATAGGGAGCTGCTGCTCGAAATTCCCCTTCAGAAAACAAACAAGGCCTCATCCTTGTTCTTAAGGAGGAGTGGGTCAGTTAGCCTAAAGAACTCCCGAATCGCTTTGTGCTAAGCATGGTACGACATTGTGAGAGCTGCATCGCAGTTCAGGGTGGACAAATTCCATACTGAAATGTTTCTCCGCATAGTTTACCGTAAGCACTGTACATTAATTCCTTAATAAATTTGTAACTTTTGCCGAAAACGTATTGCAATAAATTAATGTCCAAAATATTTTTATGTCCCCGTTTGTCTGTAGGCATGAAAATTTAAATAAACAACAACAAAAAATTGTAGTGCGTCCTTAGCTTTTAGACACCAGTGTACTTTCCTCGGGTATGCTTGTGGATATATTGTATATTTGCAGTGTAAATTACATTGTGATGTAATATGTATATATTATATTATAATGTAAAATAAGTATACGCATAAATTACAAAACGTCCGCAGACTTACGGAAAATCTCTTCTGTCTATAGGAGTACCGAGCATAAACATCACACCAAGCTTAAACTTATTCACACTCTTAGCATTCACGACATATTCAGGCAATGCATTCCACTCACCAACCACTCTCCACGCAGACATCGTGAGCCAGACTTTTAAGTAAGCTTGTCATGTGGTCGCTTTTTTTAAATTCAGTTTGTAGTTTTCTTGGTCCGCCAAATAAGATTTCAAAATGGAGGAAAAATCTGATTCAGATCGGATATCGCGTAGTGGCTAGTGCTTAATTCATGTTTACAATGCTCTATTCGTGTCATCTTCAACTTCACGAAAAGCATCATGAATCTCAATTTGTTTTTTTCCCACGTAGGTTTCAAATTTGATGTGCGAATGCATGTTCCTGAGTTACATGGTGATGAGGAAATAGATAAAAAAAATCCTGCGCAGACTGAGCAAAATTGTGTAATTTTGTGTTTGCAGATAAACTGAAGGAATGTGGCTTTCAGAGTTTCAAAATAATAATAATAATAATAATAATAATAATAATAATAATAATAATAATAATAATAATAATAAATGGAATGAAAGGCGATATGAATAGAAACATATGAAAAAAGCAAGGCAGTCAGAAATCTTTACACGGGGAAATTTTATAGTTCATAGCAGGTGGGGAGATAACGCGTCCCTGACTCCCTGCATGTAAATATTATTATTATATCGTGATTCCTATTATAAAAATGTACTGTATATTAGATTACACATAATATGATTGTTAACAAGAATTTTAATTCCACTACATATTTATTTGCACAGTTGTATAGAGTGATATCTATCAAGATAAATCTCATTGCACATACACAAAAAAGATATGTTGCAACATAATTAGAAATATAGAAACGAACATAGATTTCAATCATAAAGTATTTCAATTATTATTATTTTATTTTTTAGCTAGATGGGTGAAGCAAGAATGCTTCTCATATTCCTTGTTATCTGTAGAAGAAAATGTATGGATAGGGTGTTATTAAGCTATAAGCTCTGGTCATGGCAGGAGAGTAACAGCAATAGCCGAGCCTCAGTTAAAACTTCATTGGCTACAACACTGCCATCCATTACCCTCCCTGGGTACTACCCATTTTAGTCGCCTCGTACGACATGCATGGGCTACAGTGGGGCTATTCTTATCCTGGCCACCACACGGGGAACCTAAGCTGCTCTCTCTTCATCCTCTACCAAAATCAATTTAATAATTTTCATAGTAATGATAAATTGGTTTATTGAAAAAACTTTAAAAATTATATTAAAATATTCTTTATTTATTCAATTTTAAAAAGAATTCGTATCACAAAATATATGTTTAATGTATATATTAATGTACAAAATATATATTAAATATATTAATATATTTAATTTTTATTAGGAAATAAAATTAATACTCAGAGGAACATTCACCAGACTGATCTAGTTCTACTTAAAAAAAAAAAAAAAATAATTACATTCAAATTAATCGAAAGATTTTGTTTGCGTAATACAGCACAAAACTGAAAACAACACAAGCCTTTAAAGAATGAACAAAAAATACCATTAAGATAGGTGTCTGATGTGGCCTTGCTAGAGAATTCATGTCGCACAGCTTCCTATAAAGGTTTAGGCAAATAACGTAGTTCAAAACACCTGTGAAATTGCTTCACACCTTCTGAGTACGTAGAAAAGCTGCTCTTCCACGTGAACAACGGGGGTGGACAAAAGATTTTATTTACCGTCAAACCTTTAACGCGAGACCAAATCGCGGCTTTTCACCATTTTGTTATTAGGTGGCTCGCACGTGCGGTAGCCCCTCACGCACATGCGCCTACGTATATAAATACGCGTGGTTGGTCGTGTTAACTACAGTAAGATACATAGCAAGAGGGTTGGAGTGTGTCGACGACTGTGTTTGCTTGGCGTGGTATGTTTGTTTAGTAGAGGGAGGTGACAAAAGTCCCCCGATCATCCGGGAATAGGAACGACAAGTATTTTTGCGATGGACAACATATAAGCCTCGTAAGGCGATGTTGAGTGCTGTCTGTGGGGGCAAAACATAGAAAACCATAGATGACATAGATGTTTATTTGAATTTTTGAGTTCTTTGGCAAGATAGGTATTCTTTCTTATAAATATTTTACAGATTCGTGATCAGTAAGGAGTCGAAAATATGGATATCTAACATTTAATTTAATTCAGGCCTCATTCACAAACATCCGTATACCTAGAAGATAAAAACCCGCTTGGAGATTACACGACCAACCAGGCTGCGTGTTAACCATTAAACATTCAAAATTTGGTACAATATTATGGCATGTAATTTCGTATTATTTGTATATAAAGCAGATAATAAGGGTCAGTTTAATTTGAACCAAAATTGGAATGGTTTTTCACTAATTCTAGTACGCATTTCAAATACCAAATTTCATAAAACATAGATGAGACTCGACAGATAATAAATATATACATATTACTGTGAAACGTCTTTTTTTATTTCTAATAATTGGTGTAAAGAAGTGGACAATGCTTGGTATCAGAGTAACAAAAAAAAAGCATTTCTTATATAAAACAGGAAAAAAAAAAAAACGTATGCATATAGAAAATACGCATATACATACAAGCCGAAAACTTTAAAACCAAAAATGTCAATTGCATCAGAGGAAAAACCGCTTATCTTGCACAGATTCACTTACAGTAGCTGAGCATTAACTTCTTCCAAACTTTCCGAGTCTGTCCTTATCCTTATAAGGACTGGCTTAAAGGGGCGAAGCAAGAATGCTTTTCATCTTCCCCGTTATCTGTGGAGGACAGTGTAGGGGATAAGGTGTTATTGAGCTATTAAAGCTCTGATCATGGCAGGAGGGTAACAGCAATAGCCGAGCCTCAGTTAGAACTTCATTGGCTACAGCATTGCCATCCATTATCCTCTTCCGAGTCTGTGTACCACTTATGCTATAAATATTTATTTTGAATTAAAAAAAAAAGTTTATTTAGAAAAAAAGAAAAACAAATAAATAAAGAACGCATTATTTTTAGTGCAATACATCCGCCAATGGATAAAATTAAGATAAACATAATTATAAAATAAAATTACTACCCTCTCATTTTTCAGATCCAACATTTTGAAAAATGATAAATTCACTGAGATCTGAAATAAACTTATTTCAGACTGAATTATGTCATAAACCAACCTAACTCATTGAGATCTGAAATAAACTTATTTAGAGAAAGAGTTTACTGAATTATGTAATAGTCCTTTATAAGGACTGGCTTAAAGGGGCGAAGCAAGAATGCTTTTCATCTTCCTCGTTATCTGCAGAGGACAGTGTAGGGATAAGGTGTTATTGAGCTATTAAATTAAAGCTCTGATCATGGCAGGAGGGCAACAGCAATAGCAGAGCCTCAGTTAGAACTTCATTGGCTACAACATTGCTATACATTATACATTACCCTCCAAGAGTATTATCAACAAAACACCCTACATGCATTCTTTATCTCACTTTGTAATAAACCTACCAAAATCAATTTATTAATTATCATAGTAATAATAAATTGGTATATTGAAAAAATTTTTATAGACTATAATAAAATATTCTTTATTTATTTAATTTTAAAAAGAATTATTATCATAAAATATATATTTAATATTTCTTTATTTATATATTAATAAAAAAATTATAAAAATGTAATAAATTTTTTTTCAGGGGAAAAAAACACCGAGAACAACTACGATAAACACAATTAACGTTAATAACGTACTGCAGTGAAATCAAATTACTGTTAAACAAATGTTAATAACATCTATACAAGGCAAACGAAATTAAAGTCCCTAAAAAAACCGTGACGTGTATAATAAATCAGTCATAAGTCTGGTATTTAACTGCAATAAACACGTTTTTTGTTTTGCATTTTTATAAAAAAAAAAATAATAATAAATACAGAGCGAAGGAAAATTATCTGAAAGCATTCAATAAATATTATTTAGAACAAGTATATATTTAAGAATACATTATAATTATGTTGACTCAACCTGTTCTAAGTGAGTCAACATATGACAATTTTATTCAAAGATATTTCGATTAAATTAATATATAATATAATGTAATCTATATATTTTAATTGAATTTATATAATTATTATTTACAATAACAAATAAACATTTAGAAATACATTATAATTTATTCACACCTTATAATCTAAATATTATTTAAATTATAATTTAATTGAGTCAAGGCAGAACTTTAATTTTACCCTTGGAGGGTAATGGATGGCAAAGCTGTAGACAATGAAGTTCTAACTGAGGCTCGGCTATTGCTGTTACCCTCCTGCCATGATCAGGGCTTTAATAGTTCAATAACACCTTATTCCTACACTGTCCTCTACAGATAACGGGGAAGATGAAAAGCATTCTTGCTTCGCCCCTTTAAGCCAGTCCTTATAAGGATAAGGAGAACTTTAATTAAAGTATATTTTTGAACGAACGTTACTAGCTACGCAATTTATTTCAACACGGAGTAGTTTGCAAATAATATAATATTTTCGACAACACGGAATAATTTGTAAATGATATAATATAATAAAATAAAATATTTTCTACCACACGGAATAATTTGTAAATAATACAATAAAACGGAATAGATGGTAGAAGGCAGTATGGTCTTGATCGTATTGGGAATTATTAAATTCAAATTGAACCGATAAACATAAAATACTACAAAATTCGGCTTCATGTAATTCCATACAAGTCACATGACTTGTTGCTATAGGTATGAAAATACAGTTACCTAAAGTATGATTAGCATAATTTTTGGAAAACTTGCATAAATTATCATTGCTATATATAATCATATTATAAGGAGCGCAAGTCTAGAAAATCATTAGCGAAAAAGAACTGCATTATACAAACTGTCCCTTTTCACTCCGTTTAACTCATATCGTGCGTATAAATATTGAATATAAGGAGCGGCTCTGCATTCAACTGTTCGAAATAAAACTTCACGTCAGCACAAATCGGCATTTCTTAGATTCGCTCTTAACCGTCGATTTCTTTGAATGTTTCACTTCTCCTCTTTATGAACTGCACCGTGTAAAAATCCCTACTTAATGCAGCTGAACCGACCTGGAGATTTACTAGATGAACCCGATGTTCTTTGATCTTTAATTGTACAATAGCCATACAACAGAAAGTTTGTACTTATTTCTGATTTGACTCTACTAAAGATATACAAGGAATGAATTAGCTACCCAACTATCCTATCGATAGATGACCTAAGTAAGTTTTTATAAAGTATGTGAAATATCCCGTTATTACTGTAAGTATTTTGCAGTAATATTTTTTAATTTAATATGTGCTTCATACCTACACTTTCTATATTTTAATAAATTAATAAAGTAATTCATAACTAAAGTATTCTGAAGTTTATCCACCACTTTGTTTTTTATATAAAGTTGTATAAAATTATTCTTCATGCGAAAGTTTCGTCTTTTATAAGTCTTGGGTAAAAATACTGTGTGGATTCAGCTGAAAATCGAATGTTTCATCTGTGAACAGATCGTAGTATCTCATTGTAAACATCCGTTTACCTCGTGCATCTCCTTTATCGTTTTTCCCGAATAGGGTCAGCTGTTAGAGATTTAAACTTATCTATTGCACCTGACAAGCCACCTGGGTACAACCGTCGGATGTTCGAAGCCATTTCAACGGCCGTAGGTAGCAACCGACTCTCTCTCTCTCTCTTTACGAACGTCTGCTCCGTAGAAGCCCGTTGACAAGCTGCTACTCCCGGAGAAACATTGAGCTTTTTCGGCAGCGCACGCCACCCTTCCCGGACCGCTAATTAGGCACGAGCGCGAACAGGTGTTGCGGCGACGCAATGACCCAAGGGCAGTGCCCGGGGCAAGACGCTTCACATATCCGGTGGTAGCACAGACCAACAAAAGAGACAGGGGATGCCTGAAAAAGTGCGTCGCTCATTCAAGTCTTCCAGAGAGAAAGAGAGAAGGTAGGAGAAAGATAGCGAAGGGAGGAGCAAGCCCGTGTGACAACCCCTCAGGGCAGAACTAGCCTCGAGCAGCGTCTACCGTGCCATGACTACCATTGAATGCTTTGGCAGGATGTGACGTCACAAGACAAGTCCGCAAATCACCTGTCGTGCAGTGGGGCAATTAAGTCAGCGTCCTGCCACTGCAGGTATGCCGAGTTGCAAGGACCACAGTGAAATCCACGTTCGTGCAGGTAGACGGTCCAGAGCAGGACTTTGGAGGCAACCGAGCAACGAAGTGCAGCTGCATATGACGGAGTTGGTTCAGTGGTTGACGGAGTTTCTTTTAGCCCCCTAGGCAGCGACGCGAGCACGTGCCTGAACAACTTCAGGTAGGTCGGGAAACAAGGGGGTGATCTACCGTGTCTGTACGTGGCTATTCCGACGGTGAAGGGGACGATCCCACTGGGGTGAAACGAAGCTTACAGTCGAGCGCTTTTTTTTGTTCTGTGGTGAGAGGCTAACCACCGAATCCCAAGGTGAGGGGTGGTGTCGATTGGTCTGTGTCCTCCCGTCCTCTTTACTTCAACCGTAAACAGGTCGTCTTGTTTTCGCCAGTCCAGCATTCGGATTAACCTTTAACCTCGAAGTCTTTCGATATCAAAATGGACCACACGGTGTCGCATTGGAAGTCTTCAGTAAGTGTGATGGCAAGCAACCCCCCTATGTGCTACGGGGGGTGGTGTGTATTGGTTTGTGCTCTTCGCTCTACTTAAAACGTTCGTCTCATTAACGTCACCCTGTGGTATTACCAGGTGAGAAAGTTCAAATATTATTACTCATGGCGGAACACGTATTCCATCCTCTACACAAATACCTTCCACCATAGGACTTATAGAGCCTACTTACAATTGAACGCTATCTGTTCAATTACTCATTTCATGATTAGTTACGAATGTCGTTAAATGACTCTAATACACTTTCGAACCTAGTAGAGTATTTTTTTTTTTAAATTCTCTTGCTTATTTTCTTAATCAAAAAGAGATTATTTCTTTGCTACAAATCTATATGAACACATATTTACACTTAATTTTAAGCGTGTACCGAAATGTAATAGACTCGTAAACGAATTTCTCAGGTTAAATGATTAATATTAAAAATGACTAAAAAATTTCAAATATGCATTAAAATTACATTTAAACTATAATTTAATAAAATTTTAAGACACTTGTATTGAAATCTGTAATTTCTAGTTGTAACTAGATGTAGAGAAAACATGGATATCCATGAAGAATGCTTTTCACCTTCCCCGTTATCTGTAGAGGACAGTGTAGGGATAAGGTGTTATTGAGCTATAAAGCTCTGAATCATGGCAGGAGGGTAACAGCAATAGCCGAGCCTCAGTTAGAACTTCGTTGGCTACAGCATTGCCATCCATTACCCTACCAAGGTCTACATTCTCCACGGTTTACCTACCAACCCAGAAAAGATGGATAGCATTTTGTTTAACGCATGCACTAGATTTTGTGGTGAATTTAGAATAATTTATTTTTAATTTTGTTAAATTGGAGCTTATTATGGATCCACCCACATTTTAGTTTATATTTTAACTTCCATTATAATTTTATTTTCTATAAATCTAATGTTTTTTTTTTCTCGTCTTAACACTACCAGTTTAAATATCTACCTCTGATTGTTATATAGACATCAAGATTAAAGGAAACCAGATGGCTTTTAGTAGTTATGTTAGTGACAAATATTTGCTAATAAATTAATGGATTTCAACGTAAGCCAAGATATAATCTATCATGAGATAGATTTCATGCTGGCTTGCGCTGCTTTAATAATATAATTATAGAATTACATTTCAATGCCCGACTACAAACTAGAATATGTACAAAGAGTATTCGATAATACTTTGATATCTAATTTCAAAAATTACATCAATGTAAATAATTTAAACGGTTATAAAATGTCCGTATTCAAGGAAACTTGCTCAAAACATGAAGAATGCAAACAATGAAAACCTTTCGTAATACAAAAATAGCTGCAATTCTCAGCCGTTTGTATTTTCTAAGATAGTATCATCGTTTTTTCCTTAACTCTGCGTGTGTGTTGGTGCTTCCGGGCTAGACTATTTCATTTGCTAGTAGCTATATTGATCGAAGTTGCTCCTCCCCCGTCTCTGAATGGTTCCGATATTAAACAGACACTCGAAAACGTTAACGGTGTAAAACCTACTTCAAAAAAATGCCCATAGGAATTTGAAATACTGGAAGTCAATAATAAGATTAGCTTAAAATTGTTACTGTAAATACATTTTTAAGAAGTACTTTGAACGGACACATCGGAAAATATCATGTTAAAATGAATCACTGTGTATAAATTTATCCAATGTTAGTCACTTTAAAATAAAATCGGAATAGAATTTTGTTTTATCTATAATACCTATGAATCTTAAAATTTATTAGTATTATAATAGGTTAGCTTTTTTAAAATCTTGATTACAAAAATGAAATAATAAAATACAAGAATACTCCATTTTTAATATTGAATAAATTTAATATATTAAAAGAAGAATACAGAAAAAGGATGTCTGAAATCTGCTTAACCGCTTTCTTTATGCGTGGAGACGAAATTTTTTATGAAAATTTCACATTTGATGTTTATTTCTCCCCGAATCAATACTTTAATATTAATTATGATTTTGCGTATCCAGTTGTTTCCTCTTCTCTGTAAATATATACTTGACTTGTTTGTTTCTAATACAGTACAAAGTTTCCTAACTAACGAAATTTTGGCAAGACAATTCCATGCAAATTCCCCTGTATGATTACAACATCACTTAAGTAACGAAAAAAATCATTCTAAGTGACAAATTAAAATATTCGTTTGATTTACTTAAATATAAAGGGCCAATAGACTTCAATTCGTTTGATGTTACTTAAGTAACGAAAAAATCATTCTAAGTGATGAACTAAACTATTCGTTTGATGCTTTTTAGTTTAGCCCACTGTTATTACATCACATCTCGAACTAAACATAAGAGTGCTTTTAACGGATAAATGTGATATTTTATTATTGCTTTACCTGAATTAGAAGTAGGTTATGAAACGGAATTATCAACTTACTTTAATAAAATTTCGAACATATTTACTGCACATCCATTTTGTACAAAGGAATCTAATATTCCACTTAAATCGTTTGTAATGTAGTATTAGCATTATCTTAAAGTATACTTTAGAAATAAAAATTAATTAATAATTTTTATATAGAAACATATAAACTAATCCACATCATATTTTTTTTATACTTTTAAATTGTATTTTTTATATAGAAAAAGATCAATAAGTGTAACAATAAAAACACCATTCAATATAGTATATTATTTAGTTATAAAAAATGATATTTAATTTTTTTTATTATTATTAACGGATTTCAGGAAGGATTGATTCATTCAACCCAAAATACCCCTTGGAGGGTAATGAATGGCAATGCTGTAGCTAATGAAGTTCTAACTGAGGCTCGGCTATTGTTGTTACCCTCCTGCCATGATTCAGAGCTTTAATTGCTCAATAACACCTTATCCACACACTGTCCTCTACAGATAACGGGGAAGATGAAAAGCATTCTTGCTTCGCCCCTTTAAGCCAGTCCTTATAAGGATTAACGGATTTCTGTAAGGAAATCTTACATCTTTTTTATAAGTGCTTTGTCTCCTTTTTTTTTCTTTACATTCGAGTAAAACACCAGTTATTGGTTTTATATAATATAATATAATATTAAATTATAATACTGAAAAAGAGGAGTACCTGAAGTTAAACGGTTTTGAAAGGAAAATTGAATTCTTCAATGTGTCAGCCTAAAAGTTACTAAATTGGCTATTTTGAAAAAATTGACGACCATCATTCATTTGATGAGTATATGGGTATGTTTTTTTAATCGGTGTTGTCTTAAAAATAGATACTACTCTATAAATGTATCTTATGTTGATGCATTGACTTAAATAATCCCATTGGTCCTCGAATTGTTGTGTAAAGTATATTCCTTCTGCACTAAGCTTGGCTTTTATTATATAGGTTTACGTTGAGAACTTTTCTTGCATTTCTAAAATAGTTAATAAGAATATCATTATATTTGTTATTCCTATTAAGCACTAAATATGTTTATTTGATTAGTGTTGTAGTATATAGATAGTATAGCGTAATCGAGCTCTAGCCAAACAGTCGTCGGTACAAATCCTACCCGAGGTGAAATACTTCGGCCAGTGTAAACCTCGCCGCTTATTGGAGTCTTAAAGCAGCTCAAGAGAGTCCCGTTTTTAGTTTCTAGAGCAGAATTATGTAAAAAGAAACATTAATTAATTAAAAAATACCTTAATCCGCTCACGACACTTAATATACTATAGGTTTGAAGTTGTGTATAGCAATCATATAAAAATACTTTTTCCATAAATGTGTTTTAATAGTCTTTGAAGGCTAATAGGGTCTGATTTTTAGATCATTCTTACGTTTGCTTTCAATTTATTTGGAAAAGGCTGTTTTGTTTGTGTATTAAGGATATTGGAGATGATTTGAACTGTTACATTGAGTTGTTTGCTGATGATGACGTTAAATTAGGAGGACAATAGTATATAAAATTGATAAATATCCTGCAGGATAATTTGAATCGGCTGGCATTATAGGCAGAGGACTCATTTCGGAATGTGGCAAAGTGTAAAGTTATATACACTTTGGGATGAAAGATTCCGAGCTGTTTATTATGTTGATGGTGTTTTACTATATAAAACATAGTAAATATAGTAGATAGTGGACACGAAATTATGATTCAGAGGTCCGCATATTGAAAAAGTGGACAAAATAGTATAGCATATAATTGGATGTTGAAAAACACACTGAATGACATCTGTAATGACGATAGGCTTGATGTTTGTTTGAGGGGCTACACAAACTGGTGTAAACAGAAGACGGGGAGGGACATGAATAGAAACATATAAATTGCTAATGGGATTCTATAGAATTGATGCAGGTGAAGCTTTTGATAACTTCTGAGTCAGGGAAGAATGCTTTCCAAGTGGACCATTGGAAAGTGAATAAGAGTGGATAAGCATGAATATATGGACTAGATTTTTTTTTTTTTTTTTTTTTTTTTGCTTAGAGGGTGATGAACGAATGCAAATTGCTTGCCGGAGGTGGTTATAAGTGTATCCTCATTGAATTAGTTTAAACGGAGAAATGATAGGTATTGTATGTGAATAATAGAACAGTAATGATGTTCATAAAACTAGTTAAGGCTTACACAAAATCTTAGTCATAAATGACAACTACAATCCCGGTTGGGAGAAGTGTATCGAAAAGTATAACTTTTACAGCCGAGTCCGCTATTTCCGAAAAATTATATTCATACATTTGGAATTCTTGATATCAATTTTATTATTATATAAGAAAAAAGAACTTCATTTATAACTCAACATACCACTGCCTAGATAGAACAAAGTTCTGTTTTTTCGGCCTACGAATGCCTGAAAAGAAATCAGAGGAATACCTGTCAGGTGATGCTCATTGCAGCCTGTATAAAAACAAACCAACAAACCAAAAAAAAAAAAAACATTTCATTCATATATACAATAGCAAACAAATGAATTCGAACACTTACATTTGAAAGAAAAATTTTAATTTCGCAAGAAAATCAAATCAATATAAAAATTAAACTCTAACTTTACCTAATAATTTGTATGTGCTCCTCTGTTCCTAATAAGTTCATTAATTCGCTTAAGCATGGACTCAACCAACGTAGCACACATTTTTCTTATTTCTGAATCTCGAAACCATAATTTTATAATGGTTTCGAGATTCAGATCATCATCACAATTTAATTTTCCAACTCTCTTTTTCAGTATGGACACAAATTTTCTATTGGGTTAATGTGAGGAGAGTTACCTGGCCACTGAAGCAATTGGATGTTGTGATTTTTGAGGAACTCTTTCACTTTTTTTTTGAAGGGTGGCTTGGAGCGAGATCCTGTTGGAAGACGAGTTCTTTGTTTTTCTGGATCTGTGGAACCGCTCATTTCTCCAATATTTTTAAGTATTGATCACTTTGCATCATGCTGTCAACGAACACCAGTGATCCTGAACCATCTTGTGTAAAACAACCCCAGAACATCGTTTTAGCTGGGTGTTTAGGAGCTTGTTGAGGGTGGGCGGGAGAAGTCCTATCAGCAGCTGATTTGCGAACATAGGGTACTCGATCTCCTTGGACAAAGAAATGACTTTCAACTGAGAATATGACCTTCTTTCGCTTCTCAACAGTCAAATCTTTGTACATTTCTGGCACTAGTGCCTCTATTTCTGCATAGCCTTCAGCAACAGTTATTTCCTTTTGGTCTGTGGTCAGGCCTTCCCGCTTCCAACAATCTTCGACGGACTGTCATGTCAGAAACATTAATCTTACTACCTGCCAAGTCTCTATGTAAGTCTACAGCAGACAATCTTGGATTCATTTTGCTTTTCCTAACTAGTAAATATAGTTTCCTTTTTCGCCCACATTTTCCTTTTCTGTCAGGAGAAAATGTACCTGTCTCCCTAAACCTCTTTAAAATTGCATTAACAGTACCCAAATGAACACCACACTCATTGGCAATTTGTCTTTGAGTCATGGATGGGTGTTGAGAAAGAGTACAGATTTTTGAACGCTTTCTTGGAGATGTATCCATTTTATAGCTACACAAAATGAATAAAACACCACAAATGTCAACTTATTTACACTATCAAAACGCACAACACTATTAGTAAACATCGTAGAGAGAGTTAAAACATGCAGCACTCAAGTAAAATAGCGAACCAGAACTGAAACAAAAACCAAAACTTGACGAAAATTAGGCTTTTTCAGATTAATTTGTTTGCTACTGTAAGTTCCAGGGAGACTCCGAAGTTGAAAAACCATCGCCCCATATTATTCCGAATCATGTTCAGTGATTATAAGAAACGTGAGATATCTGCCATTTCGAATAACTAAAGTTCATTTTCTGACTAGTCACAAAAAGAACCATTTTTACACGAACCATCAGCACATATTCACCAGCCTTTTATATTGCACTAAATTAAAAATAACGTTTTTATATACCATCAGACGCGAATTTGACTATTTCTTCTTGTGAATTTTGGCGCTTCTGCCCTTTTTTTTTATGACAAACTTATAACTGATCATATAAAAAACATTATTGTTTGATTCCAGATTCCTGGAATGATTATTCATACCAAATACATTTTTACGGCAACTTTGTAAGGATTATTCAGGGAATTATCATTAAACACTATCTTAGAAATGTTGATTTTATTCCAACAACACACTTCCCTTTTTTTAAATAGTTAAATGATTTTATTTTTGGAAAAAAATATCCACGACTTATATTTCTAAAAATCAAATGATGCTAAACGTTTAATCTCAGTTAATAAAATTTCCTAAACAACTTGAAAACTCAGTAAATAAATTCCATTTATGTAAATAGTCAAAAAACAAACTCGTCCTATAAATTGTTTTAATAAAACTTAGTGGTTGGTTAGAGTGACAATAATATCATAATTAAAATATTAATGGAATATTCAGTCAGCAATCTATAACGACATTTGTTATATGTTCCCAATGGGAAGCGTTAGGTTTAGTATTTTTGGAGTAAGACGTGTAATTCATATGGCTTAGCAGCTGGTTGGGTATAAGAATGTTGTATTAATGTCATACTGGATAGAGAGAGAACTCGTATCCATCGCACATATCCTTTGTAGCGATGGTGGTGTCTCTTGAGGTTCATATCTCATAGACATCAAGATGAACTGCATTTACTTTATACGTAGTACTGTTTTTCTTTCTTTTTTTTTTCAATCTTTTTTTCATTCGTTTCGTAATGCAGGATGTGAAGATTTTCCTAAGTGAATGGGATTTTGTTATAGTGAATGGAGGGTTCAGACCGAGTGATTTTGCGTGTTTTTAGCGGCAGGTGCAGTCAAGAAAAGTAAGATTGTGCATAGGTCTGTTGTCGGTTATCGTGCCAATAGTGGTTTGTGAGTTAGCCTTCCTTGTTGGAACAAAATCGATGTTAATGACTGGCGTGCGTGTCAGAACCACTCAAACTTTAGCGGATTAACCCCGTATGACTTCCTTGCTGGAAACAGAAGAGGAGAGAGAGAGAGAGAGAGAGAGGGAAGGGGAACACAAGAGGGGAAATGAAAGCCATGTAATTGCGCGCCAGATTCCGTCTCTTGAAACAGACACTCCGGATAATTTTCATCACACAAGCGGACTTGGAATGAGCACACGAGCCACTCGACACCTGTATTATGGCTACCGACAGTTGGCAGGTGATGGCAACTTTCCCACCGCTAACAACACCGAACTCCAACGACAGTGAGAACTTGACCTTATCAAACGCACCATCTGACGGCGGCACTTATGCGGCGACACTCACGGGTCATCGAGGAAAGGGCATCCCGCTCCGTAATACGGGTTCGTGTCGTTACACCTTCGTTCTTTTCGTGTGGCTTCTTCAGTCTCTCCCTTTGTGTACCGGAGAAAACGGCGCGTGGCTCGGTGGCTTACCCCCTGCGGCCAAGGAGGTTTGGCTGGGAAACGGTAGGCAGGACGGAGACTTCCGACAGAACCTCCCCTCTGTGCGGACCTTCATCGCTTCGGGCGGGGAATGAGTAATCGCTACGTCCAGGTCGTAACCATCGGCGACGACATGCGGAGACTACGTTCGGGATAGAGAATTACCTGGGAAGTTACCGCGTTATTGTTTCTGGGCTCTTCTTCCGTTTCCCTTCAGGATATTCGGTCCCTTTTTTGGAGGTTCTCAAGGGTGGCGAATTAGCAATGGACTTAGCCATGCAAAGAGATCATAGAAATGAACCCAATATGTGTTTATTTTCTCTTCAAACTTGAAGAAACGCATAGCTGTAGTTTTGTTTGCTTCCCGACAACACACTACCGATACCAGTATCCTAGAAAAAATTGCAGTGGGTTCCCTTTCAGCTCTAAGACTGACTGTTCCTATCTATGTCTACACTTCCCGGCCACTGTTTATTTTTCGAAGAGATAATTTCTTCTTTTGATGAACAAGATACTATTAACATTCCATTAAAAATATGGTACTAAAGAGCACAGAGTTCGTTTGTCAAATAGCTGGCATATTCCCAACAGGTTTATCATCACTTTATCTGACTATACAACTACATGAAATACTGTAATCTACTCTCTTACCAAATAGACGTATCCCAGAAACAGTCTTAATCCTATCACACGGTACATATTTTGTGTGGCTTATATACTAACCCCTATTACAAATAAATAAGCGATCTATTGTGGAATTATTAACGTTTTACATAGAATACAGAAAGAAATAAAAAAAAAATGCTTAGAATTAAAGTATTATAAAATAAATATATAAAACATAAATACAATTATATATAAAAATATTATTTATAAAATCTTAAAGTTGTTGTACACCAATTTTAACATGAGATCTGAGAGAAGATCGACCGTGAAATGCGGTCATTAATACCCTCGGAGGGTAATGGATGGCACTGCTGTAGCCAATGAAATTCTAACTGAGGCTCGGCTATTGCTGTTACCCTCCTGCCATGGTCAGAGCTTTAATAGCTCAATAACACCTTATCCCTACACTGTCCTCTACAGATTACGGGGAAGATGAAAAGCATTCTTGCTTCGCCCCTTTAAGCCAGTCCTTATAAGGATAAGGGAAAAATATTTTTAAACTATTTTCGAAGTTTAATCAACAGGCAACTTTAATCAATTTTTTTGTTTCGAATTTTGCTTTTATGATATCTTTAGCAATTTAAACTTTATAGAAAGCTAAATGCGTTTTGATTTCAAGTGAGAACTATTTTATCAATTCCACGCTTAGTATTGATAAATAACAAATCAAGTGACCTTTCTGAGCTTAATGATAGGTAAGGGTTTTAACATCCACTTACGACCAAAACATTCTACATACATTCGAAACGATTCATTCAAAGCCTTTCAGTAATCTGAACGAAATTAGTAAAGCTTTATTGTCCATTGTGTTTAAAACAGCTCAGCTCAGCTTTCTTTCTTTTCTTTTCTTTTTCTTTTTTTTTTAAAACAGGGAATGACCACCTTTCGATAACCGATAACGAGAATTTTTATTTAAAAAAATATAAAATAATTTTCTAATAAAATCTATTTAACACATTAACTTATAATACATTTTTAAATCGTTAATTTTTTTACATAAATACTACTTTAATTAATACACCTTTCTGAATAATTTAAATATTAGTAACAAATAAATATTATAAAAATAAATCGACCGTGAGGTAAATCCAATACCCTTGGAGGGTAATGGATGGCAATGCTGTAGCCAATGAAGTTCTAACTGAGGCCCAGCTATTGCTGTTACCCTCCTGCCATGATCAGAGCTTTAATAGCTCAATAACACCTTATCCCTACACTGTCCTCTACAGATAACGGGGAATATGAAAAGCATTCTTGCTTAGCCCCTTTAAGCCAGTTCTTTTAAGGACTAAATCGACCGTGAGATGCGGTGATTGATTCATTCAATCCAGTACTCTTGGAGGGTAAATGGATGGCAATGCTGTAGCCAATGAAGTTCTAACTGAGGCTCCGCTATTGCTGTTACCCTCCTGCCATGATCAGAGCTTTAATTGCTCAATAATACCTTATCCCTACACTGTCCTCTACAGATAACGGGGAATATGAAAAGCATTCTTGCTTCGCCCCTTTAAGCCAATCCTTATAAGGACTATAAGGAAAAATATATCTTCAGAATAGATCAATGCAAGTAAAAATCAACGGTTCTACATCCTCCCAGCGCCACATCTTTGCTGGAGTGCCGCAGGGATCTCTACTGGCTCCATTGCTGTTCTCTATATATATATGTCAGACATCCCGCACAATCCGATGACTTCCATTTTGGCCCTGTATGCGGACGATACGGCTATACTAACCAGATCTCTCAGACCCCATTTCATTACCAGAACGCTTCAACAAAACATTCTAAAGCTGGAGGGTTGGTTCTCTAAGTGGAGATTGGAAGTCAACCCCTAGAAAAGCTCAGCTGTTCTTTTCTCAAAAAGGCCAATGTCTCCTGTCGGAGATGTGTTACTATTCAATACTAAAATCCCCTGTCAGACAGAAACAAATTATCTGGGTGTAATTCTCGACAAAAAGCGATCTTTCAATCAGCACACTAAGTCTGCGTGCACAAAGGCATCTAAAACCATAGCTCAGATTTATCCGCTAATTAATAGAAACAGCAAGCTCAGCAACAGAATCAAATTGCAACTATACCAGATGACAATTCGTCCTATAATCACCTATGCCTCTCCGGCCTGGAGCCACACCTCTAATGCTAACATTATCAAAATACAGCGAGTGAAGAACAAGTGCTTGAGAATGATTCTGAATGCCCCGTTCAAAATCATTCTCAAGCACTTGTTCTGCACTCGTTGTATTTTAGAAACAATCAACTCCACAGAGACACAAATATTCCTTATATTTTCTCTTTTCTACAATCCTTAGCAACCAAGTTTTTCCTAAAGACGTTCACACATCCCAACGATTTGGTTCAACAAGCTGCAGCGTACGATCCAACGGACATATTCAAATATAGAAGACCAAAAGCTATATTAGCCTCCTTTAGCATAATCTCCATGCCCATTCAGTGCCAGCGATCTGCTCATAAATTTTACCTTCACTGTAACCACAACAGATAACGGGGAATATGAAAAGCATCTTGCTTCACCCCTAAAGACATAAATGTCAATTGTCAAAAAAAAAATATAAATATAAATTGAGGGGGGGTAATGGATGGCAATGCTGTAGCAATGAAGTTCTAACTGAGGCTCAGCTATTGCTGTTACCCTCTTGCCATGATCAGAGCTTTATTTATATTTATATTATTTGTTAAAAATATTTATATAAGTGCAGATTATACCTACGAAAAATTGTAATACATTAGTACATAGGGAGGGCTATAAAAGTCGGGTAATCCGGAACCCCTACTCTACAGACCAAAACAAACATTTTCAAACCACTTCTGACCTCTAATAAATGAAAGGGTGGTCTCACACTAGGCGATGAGATTCACCTACTATCGTAAGACAGTCACAAACATTCGCCCACATGGTAAGATTCGAACTTGCGGCCTGTTAATCGGAGAGCGAATACTTTAACCACTCGGTTAAACAAGCCAGCTATTCCTTCAACTAGACTTTCCTGGAGAAACTTATGTAATCGGAGTGGCCTTCCTTATGTATGCATGCTTTGCAAGAAAATAAAAGATAAGGACTCTCCTTGTTTTGGTACATAGAAGATTTTGACTGCCAAATAATTGTGGGGATTTTATTTTTAAAGTAAAACACTCACCTAATAAAAACTGAATTATATTTTGGCTGCCAGAAATCTTGTGGTGTTTCATAAGTTTTGCAAATGGAGAAATAGTCAATAACAACTTATCAATGTACTAAAGTACCCCCTCCCCAAATTATATCAAAAATATATGTAGACAATAATTTGAATAACACAGAGCTTAAGTCAATAATATTCACTTTAAGAAAATGCCTTTATAAACATTAAACAAAAACAATCGAATGACTTCAAAAGTATGAAAATGCAAGGAGAGAAATTGTGAAATCAGTGAATTTCGTCATCATTATTATTATCTTAAACAATGGATTGTTTTGCTATTCAGAATGAATAATAAAATATAATAAAGTCATATGCTATAAATAATTATAGACCTTGAATCGATCATAATTTCGTCGTACATCATCTCTTAATTATGTACACCTGGACAAAACGTAATGAATGACGTATGTCGAAATATTACCCACAATTCTTCTCTTCAGTTAACCATTAACATAAAACTTAAAATTCTTCTTTTTAAGATTATCCCTGTATATCAACATCCGCTTATACATATTCAAAACTTTAATTGTGAAGAAAATTATGATTAAGCTTATTATTTGTATTGCTTAAACTCTGAAGATTGTCTTTTGATAAACGATGCGTTATGAATCTCAAATAAACGATTTCTGGTATGTTTAAACTATTGAGGCTGAGTGGTGGATTGTTTCGTTTGTGTGTGCAAAGTTCTGTGAAAATACACCAAACCGAAGTTTAATATAGATATTTTTTAATTGTTTAAATAAAACAATATAAAAATAAATAAAATATAAAACACTTTTTGAAATATTAATAACAAGTAAAAATTAAAGTCAT
Source organism: Typopeltis vanoorti (assembly GCF_054136105.1). Classification (NCBI taxonomy): domain Eukaryota; kingdom Metazoa; phylum Arthropoda; class Arachnida; order Uropygi; family Thelyphonidae; genus Typopeltis; species Typopeltis vanoorti. The sequence continues at coordinate 17,274,595 of NC_143562.1, read as the reverse complement.
TTAAATTTTTTTTTAAAGATGAATAAAGTGATTTAAATTTTATTAGAACACCTTTTTTATTTGTTAATTAAGTTCTTTGGAGTTCACCATTTTGCTGGTATGTTATTTCATTATATTCAGATTAAACACACAGTGCTTATTTGATAATTTTTCATTATATTCAGTTTATTCAGATTAAGCACACAGTGCTTATTTGATAATTTGTGTGTTTTTACTTCAAGTAGACTTTCTGATAATGCCGTTTAACTATTTAACTATTTTTACTTTTCGATTTTTTGTGTGAAAGTCGTCAAATGTCCACTAAGCCGTGATGGAGTAGTGCACTTAACAAAATTTGCTTTGGGACAGCAAATACAACGTTGGTAAGCAAACTGTGTTGAGTGGGAAATTATAACACAAATGTGCTTGGCTTCTGTTTAGAAAAATACGAAGGACTTCACCTAGAGTACAGGGGAAGTCACTTTGCTCTTCATTAACAGCTTTGGTGCCATAAATAGAATAGCAGAGAAGGCATTATTCCCTAAATATTTTACTGAGGGTTGGACAGGGAGTCTCCATGTTAATATCAAGAATTGCGATTTGAGGTATTTCGGAGTGTTTGTGCCAATAATAATATGCGTTACAAATGCAATCATTACAAATAGAGATGAATTGGAAGGGGAAATATTTTTATATATTTTAATATAGCCCATATATTACATTATATGGCTAAATTATTGTTATTATAGAAATGCCATATGTTCTTCTTTCGCCTTAACAGTTTATATACGCCTATTCTTCTATGAATTATTATGGCATCAGCCTTGTTGCGATACAGATAATATAGGACTTGGACTCGTATTTTTGGCTTCATGAAATTTTTATTAAATTTTATTTTATGCTGTTTAACTGACACACGTGATCTTGTCCTGTACAGATAAATCGGTTTCATACTGAAAGTAGTGTTATAAAAATTATGGCAGGCGGGGGGGGGGGGGCTCACATCTATGACCTATAAAGGACTTCATTGTCGAGACTCGAACTCGCAAAGAAAGACAGTTATAGATTTGATTCTATTCACTTTAAATAAGTTTTTTTTTTTTTTTTTTCTATTTTCGATTTTCTTATTCTCGTGATATCCTAGGTCTGTAAAGTGAGTGTGTTCTTCTGGCCGATGCTATTGTCCGTTTTATGGACCAGCTAACTCACCCTTGATAAAGTTTTTTCAGTCCTAGACGGGATTCAAACCCAAATTTTTACAACCAAAGGCTGTAAAAATTTGTTTTAAATATCATCTTTGAAACCGACTACACTACACTACACTACACTACACTACACTACTACACTAAACCGAGACACTTATACTCAATACAGCTCCAAATTTACGTTTCTCTGTAAAATCCACTGTTGGTTTAGAGTCAAGTTGTCGGTTCGAATACTACGTATAGTGTGAATGCTTTAAAAAAAAAAAAAAGCCCGTTCTAGACAAGTTTATATAGTTTTTTTTTTTTATATCTTTAGTTACTAAACTTCCACTATTTGTTTACAGGCCAAAGGCTTCAGGCTCGAATCATGTCCAAGAATGGATGTGTTTAAAAGTTTGTACGTTAATCACATTTATATGGAGATAATATAAGTGACACTATCAAACGCCCAGTAACATTTATTTGATGTTGCTTTTCTCTCTCTCTGTCACTCATTTTCACAAATGAGCGAACGCTATCACTAGCATTACTTTCTGTTCTAAGAAGTTTTGCAACGATGCTATTATGACGGTTTTCAAAACAACCGTTCCTCAGAGAACGACTCAACAATATTTCCATAAGTAAAAGACATTCGAAAATAACAGAAAACCTATCTACATGCTAAGAAGAAGGAAAATGCTATTATGTTTAGGAATATATAGAATATGTACTCGCAAAACGACCTTATAAATATTCATCATTGTAGCTAAATCTCCCCACTATGACTTGTAGAAACTCGAGTTGCCGGAAGCGGGGTGGTTTACAGGAAGTGTCTGGCTTATTGTAAACAGGCAAGATGAAAACCTAAGACGGGTCACTCGAAAAACAACAGCTGTTTGCATCTCTGTCACTTTGGTGGCTACTACTACAAGATGCACAAAAAGAATATTAGGTTACTGAACTAGGGTTTTGTTAATTATCTACAGAATGAATAGATTATAGTTTTAACGTGGATATTTTCATGATACGTTTTGTATTGCATTCTAACATAAAAACGGTATGGAAACGTTAGTAAATATTACTCCGAATGCCGTTATTCAGATACACACGCAACAGAAAATTAGCAACAGATTGATCCAGTTGCCGGTCTGGTGTTAGCGTATCCGCTCTTCAACCAGTGGCTGTGGATTAGGATCTCATCGCTTGTCATGGAATGAATTTCATCGCGCTTAGTGAAGCCACATTGGAGACTAAGTGGACTGAAAAGTAACATTTAGTCTCTGCAGAAAGTTCTCTTGGTTATCTTACTATTAAACCATCCACAGTACTAATACTAATGCACTATAGGCTAAACAGCCTTCTGTAGGTAGGATTTGCATAATAAATGAATAGTATACAGTTATTCGACCGCGCGACAGAACTTACCCTATTCATCTTTTCTCTGATGTATATAACGCTCCATAAAATCATTTTCATTCCATTGTAATTACGCGATTAATAATTAGCACATAATTGCCAATTTTTAATGACAAAAAATATGGACCCTGTGAAAATATAAATTATAATTATTGCCTTCATATATTCTTAACCAAAACCAGAGACATTGTTCTGAGTGTGGATATTTTAAGACCTGTATTAGCATGACGGATGTAAGAGAGCGCCACAGTCGATTTTGAATATATTATATAAAATGCAAAATAACGTTTAGTTTATAAAATAAGAAAAAAAATTTGTTAATTAAGAATATATTACATTCAATAACAAAACTTTTATAATAATATATTAATCAATGATAAAATGCGTTATACATATTTTTATAACACCTTGTATATTTATAAATTATAGATGAAAATAATATTTTTTAAATTAAGCTTATATATATATATATATATATATATATATAATTATTACGGAATTAAATATTTATTGTGATTATGTAACGCATTTTATCACTGAATAGCATATTATTATAAATTTTTTGTTATTGAATGTAATATATTCTTATTTAACAAATTTTTTTCTTATTTTCTTATTATTTTTATCTAATCGAAGATAGTAAGTTTATCTTCTTTTTTTTTTCTTTTTTTTTTCGTACTTTGGCTTAAATAACATGGGGGGGGGGGTTGTCACTTATGTATTTACTTTTATATAAATATTATATACTCATTTTATAGTATACATTGGCAATATAGAAGTTCTGTATTCTATACAGTTTAACTGTTATTATCATTATTAATAAACGGGCATCTACCGGATCCCCATGGAATCTAAAGAATCTCTGAACATTATTCATGTCATAACTAACGTATGACATCTTAAATTCATTTATTGACAACTCATAACCACTTCGACAGTCCATTTCACTCTTCACCACTCTCCAAGAATGGGAGGAAGAATTCCTTACATTCCTCATTTCACTTAACACTCTTCTAATGGTAACTCTTTGATCTTTTCCCTGCTATTATGTATTGCAAAAATTTCCCAACTATTCTATAAAACCTCTTTACATGTTTCATTCATAGTCTTCTTTGCCAGTTTTTGTAACTCTCAAACCTTTAAGCTGTTCTCATACAAAACATTCCTGATGCCCCATCTAAACACGTTAGTCCAAATGAGGATGTATCCAAATTATAGCTTCCAGTGTTCTATGATTTATCTATGTTTTTATTATAACGCTTAAAGATTTGCCGAAATCTTAAATTTCAGAAAAGTTCTGAAAAATTCGGGATGTATGATTAACGTCTCTTGTATGAACCATATTTTAACCGAACAATGAAATTTGCACCCACCACTCACAGACGATCGCAAACATCCATGTCCGGAAATCATTGAAAGATCACAAATACATATAAAGCTTTATTTCTCCTTTGATTTAATGCCTTTTTTTTAGTGTCCTAGTGACATTTTTAGTAGAAAATAGTCTACCAAATAGTGCAATACACAATTACACAAATAGTGCAACCAGTGAAAAAGGAAGATTGATTGTTTTGGAAGGGAATTTAGAATTCTAAGATATCTAGTTAAATGCAAATTGAAATGAAATGATTATAGTGACAATTTTCGATCGTAATTGAAGTTTGAAATCATAAAAGAAAAATGAAAGTGAAAAGTATGACATCACCATCGATCAAGCTTTCCCGAAGATGAAATTCTACGAATCTTTGCGTGAATTCAGTTCTTTTCTCCTATCTCCCGTAAATCTAATCGCACACGAGCGCTATATTTTGAGTGACCTCCTTTGTGACAGTGGATGATTCAGAGAGTGTTGTGATCATCAAACTAATAATGGAAGAACAGGTTTATACATCCGTTGTTGCTCTGTTGTGTTTATATACAGAAAGCCAAAAACGGGAACTCGTATTGTACCCGAATCTACCATTAGAACACGCAGGGTAGGATAGCAATTGTGGAAGTTAGTTAAATATGATAAATCATCATGATGGAGGTGTTTTTAGTAATGGTGATATTCGTCACTCCTCTTCTATTACGTTTCTTTGAAACACTCTTGTTCTCCAATACGATGAACTGAATAATCGGGAGATTAGATTCTTCTTTTAAGACCTTTTCCTTGTTATTGTAGATATGACGTTGATATTTGCCATAAAACTCTGAACAAATAGCTTCCAAAACATTTCTGTATTGTTGAAAGATGTTTACATTTGACTTTAGTATTATTCGACTGTTTACGAAACGCTTTTAAGGAATGTCATATCTTATTATTTGTTATTAATATAAATAAATATAAATTATTAAATTATATAAATACTATATAATAAATATTCTATAAATATTTGGATCGGGGCTGCTACTATAGGTAACCGGATTATTTATTAAAAATGTTATTACTATAAATAAATTAGAGGTACAAAGTACATCCTAATAGACTATTATGAATCTAACCAATCAGATAGAATTAGAATTTCAAATAGCGAATAAAAATAAAGCGTTAAAAAAAACATTTTTATGACTACCACAAGTGTGTGTTTAAAAATATTGGTTCCTGTAAAGTAGAATGGAATTAAATTAGGCTTACAAATCAATTAAAGGCCTTATCACCGTGTAAAATTAAAGTTTTTATTTATATAAATTATTTTTAATTTTTGCAAAATTTAACTCTGTAATCAGTTTTAAACATTAATTCAATAGAAAAATATTAATTGAAATTTTCTATATCTTTAATTTTTCATTTTAAATTCTCGTTTAATTAAGTACACCTCTTTAATAATTATTTATGCTGATTAGTTATAGTTCTGAAGTAGTGTTTGCTGTTTACGTTTCATAGCTGCGACTTCAATGACTTGATTTGCATTCATTAATCTTTTATCATCTTTGCTTTTTTGTAAACTTCCGTGATGAAAAATTACTTGTAGTTCTTGAAACAGAGAGGTCGGTGTAATAAATGTCATGCTATGAATGACTCCAGCAGTCGCCACAATCAATGGGTTGACGACCTTTAATCTAAAGTCCTAGAGAGATTTGTAGATGCTAATACATTTTAGTCTTAAATGAACACGTGCCAATAAATCCCATATTAACTACATTTAAATTGTATTTGTTTTAACAAATGAAGAGAATATAAAGTAAATATATACTGCACTACACACCTCTTTCATGTAAAAGGAATTAAAATAGTGAAATGAGTTCCAGCGCAACATACTAAAAAAGCTTGAATTCAAAAAGAGAAGAAAGTGAATAGCCACGTACAGATTCTGGTATGATATGCTATAGAGAAAAAAATGTTACATCTCTTTCTAATGAAAGATTCGTTTGTGTGTGTGAATGCAAAGCAATAATGTTGATATAATCGATAAACTACTTATGCAATATTTCTCAATTGGTATAAATCTGTACTTCTTTTGTTATTGTTTCGTGTCTACTATCAATAAACCAACAGTTATCTGTTATACTCTCCAAGGTCACCTTGCTTAACCCCCTTTTTTATTTCTCTCCTGCATCACCTAACGGCATTTTCTCCCCTCTTTTCCCCCTTATACTTCATGTCCTGTCCCCTACAACTCACATATCAGATAACGACTTCCCATTGTTTTTTCTTGATTGGCAGGCCCGAGGTGGTCCGGTCGCTGTAGGATCGGGGCTGCTACTATAGGTAGCCGGAGTCTCGCTGGAATATTTGCTGGCACCAGGCGACCAGGTCGCTCCCCCTCGTCTTGAGCACAAGGACCCCGCAAACAGCTATCTGATGCAGGACGAGGTGTATGCAATGGCGGCGCTAGGAAACCCGGCGGTCACTATGATGGATCTCGGGGTGGGTCCCATGCAGATGGAGCAGGAACCCAAGAAGAAACGTAAGTTAAAATTTGGTTTTCATAAGAGAGAGAGAGAGTGATCAGAGGTACAAAGTGTATTTCTTTTTCTAATTTATTCAAGTACGTTGCTCTAGCTCATTCTGCATTTTTTAAAATATTTATTTAAGAGATGAAAATAAATATCATTTATACATTTTCATTTTTAATTATTTGGTCACAATTAATAAGCCAATTAATAGAAACCATTGACTTCTCATAATTCACTTATAAACAAGAATAAGGCTAAGGTTTATTTAATATAACCAGAAAACTAATAAAATCTCAGTCAACGTGTCCGAGTTCGATGCTGTCTTCAAAATAGAAGTAGGAGAAAATTAATTTAAATGCTAAATGTAATATAGTAATATTTTATACAGTGCTTCTCCTTTGATTTCATTTGCAATTTATTTTCATTTAGGAGTTAAACTGATACATCCAGCTGTTGAATTTTATTTACTATGAAATGGCACAATGGCCAGTGCTCACTTCCACTAATTCAACAGGTAATAATATGTAATTTAATCTAGTGCCATTACATTTGGGATTAAATATCGCTAAACTAAATACAATATGTAATAAAATTAAATACGAATAATATGTAATAAAATATGTAATAAAATTAGATAACTCGGGTTGATCAAAACACAAGTTTCAAAACTGTACTTAAAATAATTACATTCTAGAAGCCTTATTAAGTATTGGTAAGGAAGATACAGTAATAAGACAGGAAAAATTCCACAGCACATAACCTTGCATTGTTCCTGTGAGTTGTTATGAGTTTTGTTTCAACACAATGAAGTCATGCGAAAATGTAGAGGGCGCTGCGAACTGTTGTCACGCGAATGGTTATGCTGTGATAAATGATATAAATATCGTTTAATTATTGGACGCTCCTTTAGTCATAGTATTAGGATTTGTAAGCTCATTTCAAAAGAAAATCGAAAAAATGTCTTCTTCATTCGAATTGAAAGCTCAACTAGTTGTTTGAAATGTGCCGCGGGCTGTTTCTTTGCCTCGAATTGAGCCCAACTAATTAAAGTTTAATATAATGTGCACAGGAAGTGCCCGAGACTTTTTCCCATGGGAAATTAGTTTTCGTTCGGAAGACAAGAAGGAACAGAATATGAAAAATTCTCTGCCTTAGAAAGATTCTTCCATTACAGCAACAAAATTTGTCAGCAGATGGAGGTGGACTCTCATCTAAGTGGTCTGTCATGCGAGCAGCTAATGCCCTAACACTAATGCCTAATCATGACAGAGACTTTCATGGAACTTGAAATATGCTTTCTTTAGCCTGAAGCTAAGCCTCTTCTCCTTTTCCCTTCAAATTGTTCTTAAGCGTGCAGAACTGTAAGCTTCAATATTAGATTTCCGAATTATCCTTCGGAAGCTTGTTTCTAGATTTTTGACTGCAAAATTATAAAAGAATCTGGCAATTAGAAAGTTATTTTTAATTAAAAAAAGATATTTTATAATATTTATGTATAAATTAATTTATAAATTAATATGAGCTGCCAATTTTTTATCAAATTTTAAACTTATTTTAAAATTTCCATAATTTGTAATTATATTTTTAATACACCTTTTAGAAATGTATTTAAGTTATTATTAAATAATTATATGACGATTATGTAAAACTAATTTAGTTGCCAAGTGGTGACTTTCTATTAACCATTTTCAATACTGCTTAATTCTTTGTTACCCTAATTAAGATCCTGCAATTGAGCAGGATCTACTTTAATATTGAGTTTGTGATAACTGTCACATCGCTACTGCATTCTCATTTGAAGTAAGTGTCTCGAATGGTGGAATACGAAACAAAAGTTGAGATCACAAGTAAACCAAGTACATGATAAGCGAAGAGTACAGACTTTTGCGTTATGGGTTCATCGGATGCTTGTGCTCCCTCATTCGAAGGTTACGAGCAATCATCCTTCCCCTCACTCTTCGCTAGACGTGAAATTTCAGCAGCCTATGGAAATATAACTTCAAAGAGACGCGCTGATATTCATACTTCGATATTTTCTTTTTGAATTCTTGTAGTCGGTATTACTAACTAAAAATTGGGTGTAAACGTTTTATTTGATATTATTCATAACTGAACAAAATATGAGAATTTTCTACCTTATGTTATGAGGACAAAAGGTTGCTACTCATTAGTAGTTGGTGCACCTAATAAACTAGACAGCTTATATAACAAATACGTTTTATTATTACCACGAAAATTATTATAACAAACACCAGTCGTGGTTCTTTACAGCCCACCGTGACACCAAATGGGATAGGTTAGGACCTTTTGTGAGTGTGATTCACATAAAAATAAAAGATCTACTTTAAGAGTCTCCATAGATAGTGGATTTCGACGAATCCCTTCAGCCTTCAAAGACCCGGATTTGAATCTTGTCTACGATGCGAAGAAAACTGACCAGAGTTTTTCAGTGAATATCCCTTGGCATTCTTTCATTGGGTTACACTCAGGCTGACAAAGGAACACAATACTTTTTAATAATATTAACAAAAAGCGATTTATTTTTGTATAAATGCAACTGTTAAATATTTCTTTTACTATTGTATTCATCAAGTGATTTTTTTAATATTCCAATTTAAAATCATTTCCCTTAATCGCAAAAACCTTCTTTATTCTATTTATTAAAAACAATTTCCTAATACACCAAAATTATCCTAAAACCAATTTACATTATTTGAATTAAGTAGTGAGTACGAAACGTGAGGTGGGTTGTGTGATGGATGAAATTCTGGGAGGGTAATGGATGATAATGCCGTAGCCAATGAAGTTCTAATTGAGGCTCGGCTATTGCTGTTACCCTCTTGTCATGATCAGAGCTTTAATTGCTCAATAATACCTTATTCCTACACTGTCCTCTACAGATAACGGGGAAGATGAAAAGCATTCTTGCTTCGCCCCTTTAAGCCAGTCCTTATAAGGACGAGACGTGATACGAATGGATGAAACCCTGGGAGGGTATGGATGGCAATGCTGTACCAATGAAGTTTAACTGAGGTTCGGCTATTGCTGTTACCCCCTTGGGCGCTGAGATTCGAGAGTTTTGAGTTCGCTCTCTTAAGGTTTTTGCCTTAAGGGAGCAATTTAAGTCTCCGGGGAAAGTGTTCTCCGGCACGGCCGCTGAAGGGCTTTGTCTGTGAATGCTTTTCTTCGGAATATGAGCGGTTCTGCTCGGTGTTGGTGGATGGCCATCATTGAGTGGAGCCACCGCTGAGATGGATGGTCTTTCGCCCACGATTGAATGGCCTAGGGATCGTAAGAATTTTTAGAGACGGCTTTACCTTTAAAGATGGCATTGCTGTAGGTAATGAAGTTTAACTGAGGTTCGGCTATTGCTGTTACCCTCCTGCCATGATCAGAGCTTTAATAGCTCAATAAAACCTTATCCCTACACTGTGATTTACAGATAACAGGGAAGATGAAAAGCATTCTTGCTTCGCCCCTTTAAGCCAGTCCTTATAAGGACTATAAGTGGTGAGTACAACATAGCTAAACAGCTTGTTGATTTTGCATATAGACTTCAGGGCCTGTTTCCCACTGACGAGACCTCAATAAAGATCGAAACCGGTTAGTAGCTTGGGTGATGAATGGCAATGCTGTAGCATGTGAAGTTAACTGAGGCTCGACTGTTGCTGTAACCCTTCCAGATGAGCAAATGAGCGTTTCTGATCCTGCGGGTCGCTCATTATTGGGTGATCCGGAGAATTTTACGAGTTTTTGGAATGGTATCCCCGCACTTAAACAAAGGGAAACTGTTTATCTCGTGGGAATTTTCCGTGTGATTATTTTTCGATTTTTTTTTTAAATTTCTTATCGCGGTATTTAAGTTTTATTAATATGTATATATACATTGTGTGATCAAAAATATCCGGTACCTGCTCATCCCAACACTCACTCTAATATGAAAGATATTAATATTAATATGAAGTTGGTCCACCCTTTGCAGCTATAACATCTTTCATTCTTCTCGGAAGGTTTTCCACTAGATTTTGGTTCGCTGTTGCAGTAATTCTCTTTTATTCTTCCACAAGAGAATTAATGAGATCGTTCACTGATTGTTGGGCGATTCTGCCTGGCTCGCAAATAGTGTTCGATGAAGTTAAGATCACGGCTCTGTGCAAGTCAGTGAAGTTCTTCAACGTCCATTTCATCAAACATTACTGCACATACCGCTTTGTAGACGGGGGCATATAGGAAAAGATCTTCGCCGAACTGTTGACATAAAGTTGGAAACCCATGTCTAATATATCATTATTGGTTGCAGCGTTAAGATTCCTAGTCACTGGAACTAGGGGGACCAACCCGTGAAAAAAAAAAAAAAGTCCCAGCCAACAATGCCTCCTTTACAGTGGCGCACCCGGGGGAGGGGGACCAAGGGGCCTTGTCCCAACCCAAAGAAAAAGGGAAAAAATACTAGATAATTTTCCAAAAATCTTTACCTAATTAAAATTTATTTTTTTGATCTATGTTCTGTCGCGCCTCCTATTTCTATACTACTTATGAATTAGCGATCATTGCAGATGCTCAATCATAGGTCGTATGCAATGTGTAGTGTGTATACTCAACTCGCCCCCCCCTCCCCCCAAGATTAAATCCTGAGTGCGCTACTGCTCCTCCACGAAACTTCACAGATGGTACATCCGTCTAACCCACACTCGTCCGTTGATTCATTACTTCAGGAGCACTGGAAATAATGAATTTCCAGTGCTCCTGAATCCAATGACAGCGAGATTTACACCACTTTATCCAACATTTGGCGACTTTGCAGCTATGGACACCACATGTTCTTCAGCTCCGATGAATATTTGTGGTGTTGGTGTTGTTTGCAGAACTCAACAGCGAGTATTTCAACCGAGGATGCACGATTCTTTCGAGCCATAAATATAAACAAAATATAGTAATCGTCATCCATAGGATTGTCGATATTAAATTTAAACTTAAGAAGTGTACGTAGTCTCGCTTATTGCTTTAGCGGGTTACATCTAAGATTTATATTCATATGGCAAGAGTTGAACAGAATTTCTGTGGATTCCTATATCTTTCATTCTTTTGATGATGGAAACGGTGAACATAGAAATTTGTGGAAAGAAAAATTCGTTGCCTCCGTATCAGGCCGACTCACTCGCTCTTGAAAATCACTTATTATAGTTTAGAGAGAGAGAGAGAGAGAGATCATTTGCTCGTCACATATCCGCGCAGTTGACAAACAGTTTCGTTTACCCGCGGAAAAACAGTTGCCTTCGTCTATATTGATCGTTCGACCTATTGATTCACCTTTTACTCTTAAACTGGATAAACAGTTACATGGCTCAATGTACTCCATTGAAAAGCGCACGTGCGTCTAATTCACCACAGTCATGAGAGAAGTGGTGTGTGAAAACCATATGTTCGATGCGGTTCATGCTATAATGTACAATAAGTAATTATCATTCAACGATGCATGTTGTTATTGGATTGTCCTATTAGCTTTTCTGAATTGATCGTCAGAATATTTCAGAATTCTGAATTGTCCATTAAAACAAAAACTTAGAACAAAAATTACAGGAAATACATTTGAATTTAAAGAAATTTTGTAGATATATTTAATATCTACCATTTATTTTCTTGTATATAGGAAATATAAAATGGAAATTTAAAACTAACGAGTTAACATTAAGAATTAAAAACTTCAGATGTAAATAAAAGAGAAATTTAAAACGAACAAATGAAGAATTTGGGATATACAAATAAATATAAAAAAAAATATATATATATAAATATAAATAAAATAAATATAAATATATAAATATACATGATAAAAGAAGAAATGCGCTAGGAAAATGAGAAAAATAATTATAATTATATTGTTTGCATGTTCAGAAACTGAATTGTTCTGTTAGCTTTTTTTTGTTTGTTTGTTTCGATTTATGATTATATATTTAAACAACGTTATATAATCAATCTTACAGATTGCTGTAATGGATGGCAATTGTGTTTGTTTTCCTGCAGATAAAATATGTAGACAATCACATTTTTGAAACCGGAAGTGTCACAAACACTTGCTCAAAGGAAGGCAGAGTTTAATAATGTAAATGTTGACAAAAGAGAACCAACCGATCATTTAAATGACGCTCAACTTAGTCATGAGAGATTTTGTAGAATTTAATAAAAACCTAAAGGAACAAAAAAATGCTATCAATTGCTCTTGCTTATGCGTAAGTAATTTTAGAAAAAATCTTCTAAATATGCTAATTATGAAATAAACCAACATTTCTTTTAAATAGTGTATAACTTTAAAATTTTAATACAGTTGTTTTTACCCTAATAATAGTAATAACAAATGGCAATGCTGTAGCCAATGAAATTTTAACCGAGGGTCGGCTATTGCCGTTACCCAGCCATGACTAGAGCTTTTAGCTCAATAACACCCTATCCCCACAGATTTCTTCATTCAGATGACGGGATAAAGAGTCAAGGACTCAGTCCATCGTTCAGTTCTTTTAAGAACTTGATGTAATTATAATTATATATGACATTTATAATAACGTAGAAGTTTTATGTTATAATAATATAATATAATAATAAAACATTAGAATATATGACATTTATAATAACGTAGAAGTTTTATGTTATAATAATATAATATAATAATAAAACATTAGAATATATGACATTTATAATAACGTAGAAGTTTTATGTTATAATAATATAATATAATAATAAAACATTAGAATATATGACATTTATAATAACGTAGAAGTTTTATGTTATAATAATATAATATAATAATAAAACATTAGAATAAGAAATTTTATTTAATATTTTGTGCGCTAACTAATTTATGATTAAATTTCTTATTTGGAAATACGAAAATTATTATAATTATATATGACGTTTATAATAACGTAGAAATTTTATGTTATAACAATATAATGATAAAACGTTAGAATAAGATATTTTATTTAATATTTTGTGGGCTAACTAATTTATTATTAAATTTCTTATTTGGAAAAACACGCTGAAATACATGCGTACATGCACCGAAAACAGATGCGGACTTGAACCACTTATGTTGCAACGTTCTCGTGAATCATATATCTAAAGGTTGTTGCCAACATTTACTGAGAATATTAATGATCATATTTCAGATGAGTGAAGTTATTAATATGGTGCCTTTCAGAAAAATGAGAGAAGTTTGTAATCGTATACTGATTGTAAAAAAATCTAATGATACGTTTGTGATTTTATATGAGGAGATGTTAAAGTGACACTTAAAGGTTGTTTCGAAATATGCTGCTATGGTGTACTATGTTATATTTTATGCTTACGTGTAGAACAAGACACTCACATAGACGGTGGTTTGCTAAAATAAAGGACAATAATTTAACAAAATTGGTTAAAAAATTCATCTTTTACGAATAGTTAATTTTAAAATTATTCTAATCAAAAATTGCATTTTTCGATGTGTCATAGTGCAGAGTCAATATACATAATACTGTACATAAGATTTATAATACAATACAAATAAATATACAAATTATTTAATAAATTTTAAAGAAAATAAATTTTAATAATTTTATTTAATTCTAATATATAATTTAATAATTTATTCTAAAAGTATATAATTATACAGTATAATTTAAAATAATACGATTATTATTAATACAGTATATATAATCGGATATGCATTTATATTTTAATCGTAAGAAAAATAAATTAAAATTTTCATTGTGATGTATGGAAGCAACATTCAAAATGAGGCAAATTTTTATTTTATACTTTTTTTTTTATTGTTATTGGGAATAAGAGATGCAAGTGCAGAGCAGTTTTATGTGAAGTTTACTGATTCAATCTTTTATATATATATTTCTTTATCAGTATGTATAGAGTAGTGATTTGTATCGAACCACGTAAAATTCAGTGTCCTTGGTAAACCTACTTTAATCAAGAAGCGAAAAAACAGGACCTAACACCAGTAGCTAATTTTGTTCCTTTAAGAGTGTCGATTTGTTACTAAACATATCATTGAGCCCGTATCATTTTTCCAGAAAAACCTAAAAAAAACTGCGTTAACGTTTATAACTGTCATTAGCGCCTGTAAAAGCTAGAAAGCATAAGATCTTTTCCTGCGTAGGTAATGAAGGAAAAAAAGTTATAATAAGAAAAAAAAAAATAGAATAGCTGTTCTGCAGCCTTCGCAATACTAAACTGGGTGGGTGGAGGGGATGACAGTGTGGAAACACTATCATTAAGGAACACTTGTGACAGAGAGAGAGAGAGAGAGAGAGAGAGAGAGAGAACTCAGGATCGGCCAGAGTAGTTGTATTTTTTTTTTTTTTGCGGGGGGGGGGAATAGTTATATATCTACTGGTTTGCATTTTTTTCTGTTAATAATTCAGCTAAGATGTTTGTAAAGAATATCCAGAGCTTGCTGAACACTTGAATGGTTTTTGACTCGGTACAACTGGTTCAAAATAAACTTCATTATAGAAAGGTTATCTCACTCATGTTGTTGTTAAATTGGAATTCCAATCTCTGTTTGATTTCTTCACTTCATTCTGGTTACTAGAAAATTCATTATCGTGCTATTGTTTTTCTCCATTTTTTATAAGCTACGGAATTTTTTTCGGTCTAATATTTTTCTATTGGTTGATGAGTTTTGTATTTTGTTTTTTGTTTTAGGTTATAGCGGATGAATCATTTGTATGAGCAATTCAATAAGAAATAGCCTATAATTAGTTGAATTGATTGGAATAATGACCTAAGGCTAAGAAGCAAGTGTGCGATGTCTGTTGATCGCATGTGTTCGCCGGCTAGTTTGTCTCTTTTGCCGAAAAAAAAAAAAAAAAAAACATGAACAAAAGAAAAAAAGCTGACTTTTACCAGTATATCTTTAAATACTAAATACTTTAAATACTGCATTTGAAAAATTATATAAGGAAAATTGATACTTAAAATATATATAAAAAATTAAATTGACGATTAAAGATATAAAAGAAAAAAAGAAACAAAACATTATAAATAAAAATTGATCATTGAAATATAAAAAAAGTAATGTAATTTAAAGTGATGTAAATAAACAAATTTAATTAAAAATGGAGTATATGAAAAGAAAAACGCAACACTTTGATTTAATAACTGAAATGGGTAAATTAATTAGAGTAACAAAAGAGGTAACTTAATCAGAAAATATAAAATGTTTGATCGGTAATTTCATTAGAGTGAAGTGGAGATTTAAGTAGGATATCTCGTCGCTTTCCCAAATATATTTCAATATGGATTTTGAAACAGTTTTAAAGGTTATTTGTTTGAGGAGTTTAAACTGTCGAAAATCGTTGAGCTGAGGCTATTATTTATTTATTAAAAAAAAAAAAAAGAACGAAATAGAAGTCACAGGATATGTATATTACTTTACTTATTCAAGAATTCAAGCAGCTGGACCCTCGAAACGTGTGTACTGTATTTGAATGTATTCAGCACTTTTTTTTTTTTTTTTTGAGGGCGGGGGGGGGGGGAGGATAGCTTATCATTTCTGCCTAGGACCGAATAACTTCGCTGGTTGCAGTTTCTTAAATATGTGTGTCGTAGAGCAAATATATAAACAATGTGTTTAGCTAGACAGGATGTCAGAAATTACATGGGTAATTAATCTATTCTGAATTAACCTTTAAGTTAACATAATCCTTAGAACTCGCTTTATGACCATTAAAATGCTTAATTCACTCTTAAATGGTTCGTTAACATTCGATAGTCTGCATCATTCGCACACATTTCAACAATTTTATTGGCATGATGCTACAGGATACTTTCGGTGAAAAGATGTAGAGTAGTCAGTACTGGTGTTCTGTGACTGGAATGATCTATATTCGAATCCCAAGAATTTTCATGGGCTGCAACAAACCATTGATCATAACACATTAACGGAGGATGCTGATGATCACAAAACTTCTTAAATGTTTACAAATAAGGGTAGTCGCTTATCCTCATAGTAAATAGGATTCGTATCTCTATAAGACATCAATACGTCAATCGATACAATAAAGTACCGATTGACGTATCACTATTAGTTTGGCGTGTTTCCTAGATACTGAATTTTTCGTATTAACTGATTACCATATTGCCAAATAATAGCAAGCATTTAATTTGAAAAAAGGCACCCCCCCCTCATTTCTAATATAGAATCTTTGTCAGAAAACTCCTACGTTTGATACTGCTAGTGGATATGCGATTTCAAGGACTTTTATATGACAGACTTTTAATTGAAATTGCTTTTAAATAAAAGATGCATCTTCTTAGAAACGTACCTTTACATTCAGTAAATCATGTTTTATCAACCGTTTTTTATTAAACTTAAAGCAAAATTTAATACCCACTGGACTCTCAGATACTATTCATTTAAGTATGTTCTGTACAAACATATTGCCGTTAAGGATAGGTGGTAATAGACCGTGAGATGCGGCGATTAATACCCTTGGAGGGTAATGGATGGCAATGCTGTAGCCAATGAAGTTCTAACTGAGGCTCGGCTATTGCCGTTACCCTCCTGCCATGATCAGAGCTTTAATAGCTCAATAACACCTTATCTCTACACTGTTCTCTACAGATAACGGGGAAGATGAAAAGCATTCGTGCTTCGCCCCTTTAAACCAGTCCTTATAAGGACTATTGCCGTTAAGAGGCGGTGATTAATACCCTTGGAGGGTAATGGATGGCAATGCTGTAGCCAATGAAGTTCTAACTGAGACTTGGCTATTGCTGTTACCCTCCTGCCATGATCAGAGCTTTAATAGCTCACTAACACCTTATCCCTACACTGTCCTTTACAGATAACGAGGAAGATGAAAAGCAAATCTTGCTTCGCCCCTTTAAGCCAGTCCTTATAAGGACTATTCTCCGCTGTCATTTGAGTTAGATTGTTTTGAATTACAAGAGAAGGCTGTGTAGGCTGTCTATTGATTGCATGTGTTTTACTAGCCAGGTTGTTTTGCTAGATAAAAAATATCCAGTTTCCAGGCGTTATACTCATTTGCTTCTGTTTTTGAGACAGACTACCTCATTTTCAATGGAAAAGCCCTTATAGAGGTTCGCTTCCTAGACAGAATTCGAACTAACGTCCTTTCTATCCAAAGGATATTGCTATTACTGCGATGAGAAGGGTTCCCGTTGTCATTATAAGAATGTGAAGTTGATATCGAAATATACACAGCTCAGTGGCGCACCCAGGGGGGGGGCAACGGACCCTGGCCCCCAAAGAAAAGGAAAAAAAAAACACTAGAAAAATTTACAAAAATCTTTTCCTAATTAAAATTCATTTTTTTAAAAAATTTATGTTCTGTCATGTGTTCTATTTCTATACTACTTATGAATTAGCGATCATTGCAGATGCTAAGTCATAGGTTGTATGCGATACGTAGTGTGCATTCTCAAATCGTCTACTCAATCCCCCCCCCCCCCCATATTAAATCCTGAGTGCGCTACTGACACAGCTAATTACGGTTATTATTATTATTATTTTTTTTTTTTTTTTGTTCTTGTACAAAGAACAAAATAAAGTTTGAGCAGTGACCCTTGGCTAAACTGGTACCTAGATATTCTCCCGTATGTCTTTTGTTTCTCCAGAGTTCAGCGAATATTCCTATAAGTTAGGTTATTAGTCTACAGAGTAGAAAATGTTGCTAAAACACAAAGAAATATGATTTTATATTAGGAGAGGCTTGCTTTATGCACATGTAATAGGTTCTATAGCTTAAACACTCGATATTCACAGCTTAAAACATGATAATACAATAATTCAATAATCACAAGGAAAGGTTGTTCGTCCCCTTTAGGGGAAAAAAAAAACTAAAGAAAAAACAAAGTGCATCAAGGAGAACTTGGGGCTCTTGAACACGCTATGTTCTATTGTCTTTTTTAATATACAGTATTATTTTCCAAATTTTAGTGCTTCGATGGGTATATGGAGTAGATTCTGTTTAATGATCGCAAATTATTATTATTATTACACTTTGTCAAATTAAAAAAATAAATTAAAGACAAGCCTTATAAAATTTAGGAGCTATACAAGCTTGTCCATAGCAGTTTTATAAATATTCATGCTTTATATCGGATTCAAATTCGTAGCCTTTTAGCTTTTACCAGTTGTCTTACCGAAACAAGAATATTCATATTTGCATAATCCAATTACACATTTAAGTGTAATTTCATTGTCTTCTCAAGGGTATAGTAGAAAATATATTATTCAGAATGATAGAATTTGTCTGTGTTCCTTCTTGGACCTGTGCAGACTCTGTCAGTTCTGAAGACTAATTGATTTGGGATCTTCATTGAATAAAATTATGGTTTGAATGAAATAAAAATTTAGCATTGGAATAATAAATGTTATTATTCAGTACTGCAAATAAGCGATATGGTTGTGACCTGAAAACTTCCCATAGAGATAAACAGATATTTATATTAGTAAAATAATCATAACATAATTATAACTAAAATCAAAAGTGCCAATAAATAAAAGTTTTTTAAATGTTACTTGGAAAACTGATTTAAAAATTAAATTTTCTAAGTACACCTTAAATTAATTTGTATATCTATTATATTTATTAATTGGCATTCTATTGTTTAGCTTATGTCTATCCGTTATGATAGACATTTTAATACGCCATGTGCAATTTAAGTAGATCGAACACTACGTAACTCTTGTTTAGTTATATATTTATTCTCCATAAAAATTCTGTTATGTGGGGGTATAATTTCAATAAAAATAATTATATACCTCAGTAGAGGAAAAAAAAAAAAAAAACAAGACTTCCCTTTGAAAGGAATGATTTGGATTCGAACCCCTCCACCCCCGACGATGCGATACCAATAAGAATTTTTTAAACTAAAGGTTTGCCTATAGGAATGGTTTACCTTTGCGTAAACCGTTTACCTACCTCCCACGCTTCTGCAAACAGGCAAATTGTCCAGAAATGAAAACATTATTGGCAGACGTAAGAGAGTATTGTGATAAGATTCACCTTATTATAGAATAAATTAGGTTTATGAAAAACCAAATTAGCTGTTAACCATTGGAATACCTAGGCATTAGAAAAAGAGATGGATAAATTTATAAAAGTATCCCATTGTTAATAGAATTTATGCCATAAGATTATTTATTTATCTCTCTATCATGTGAACTCAAGAGGGCTTTTTTTTTTTGTCAATTTATAGTATATTGGTATACCGTGGATGGCTAAGAATTTTTCTACTTCTTATTTGTTAATTTTATATGCAGTTTTTATATTTTATCTATAATTTTATGTAATCTAAAAACATTACTCAAAATTGAAAGTAAATCTCTTTCAAAATTACTTGTGATGTATAATAACTGGAGTTATAACTTCACACCTTAAAAGATACTGCATCGCACCATTACTGGCATATCCATTATTACATTACAAAAAAAAAAAAAAAAACCTATGAAACTGAAAAATTTCGAAAGCAGTTAATTTTCTTTACCATTTTTCGAACTGCGTACACATTTTCTAGTATTTGAACGCTAAGAATCCACATGTAAAATATGTCACTTATACTTTTAAGGTAAGATATAATTTCTGTGGTATCTCGTGTCTAGAAGTAATAGAGAGCGAGACCTGTATAACGGTATAATAATATTCTTTCGACGCTCTGAGCTTTACCGGTTGTCTCATGGAATTACTTTTGCTGAGGCTTTTATTAAATTTTAATGTCATATTTCACTTTATATAAGCCCATTTATGGGTCTTCTCGAAGCTGGTTCCTAACGTTAAGGACACTTTTGAGGTTGTTTACCTTCAGATCGCTTACAGTAACCTTCCCTCTGACCATTGCAGGATTCGTGCTGATTCCTCTTGTGCCCCCCGGCAAAGGACTTGTATGACAGCTGGGTAATGGTCAGAGGAAAACCCGGGAAGGAAAGGTGAATTCCCTAATGTGTTTGCGAACTGAGAAGACAGGGAGGTACGGAGATGTCAAGATGAAATAGATCCATTTCTACTGCCACACAAAGAGTCTAATAATACTGTCTTTGAGTGACTAATGGTTTACTGAATAATTGTTAGTCACATAAACAGTATGTAAATATATGTCACGCATAAAACAATGTGCTGTCATACATCCAATTTAAACAACAACCAGTCATAATACTATAAGAGAGCTTTATTGATATTTAAAAAAATAAACTAAGAATATAAAAGTAATGTAAGATTTTTATGTTTATATAATTTCAAAAGAAAATTTTAAAATATTTCATAAATTTTCAGAAAAATTAAATTATTGAAGTACACCATTTAGTTATTTATTGTGTTTTATATAAAAATTCTTGCAGAGAATTTGCACTGTAGAGACTATGCAGATGCCATTTTTTCTATTATTATATAGGCTTACTTCTTTTAGCGTTTAACATAATTAATCACTAACAGATACACACATTCGAAACCGCGCAATGCTATACAATTATATACAATTATATTTCTAGTTGATCCCAAAGAGGAAGAATCTAGCCACATCAGATCCGGTGGCTGGAGTCCTGTGAAGGTAGTCGCCTTCCAAAGCTTAGATCTCGTGGCCTTCTAGCGAAGTAGTTAAGTGATGAATGGTTTTTTTCTTTCTCTCTTTCTCATGTCCAACTTAATACGATCTCTCTCCACGAGTATTGAAGGATTCATTGCGCTGACTATTGTTGATTCAGTATTTTTTACAAGGTCGAAACTCAACGATGAGGGATTTGAATTCGTAGAAATATCGAAATAACGGGATATTTCGATACTACTCGGTTTATTAGCCTAGAGCACACAGTGTGCTCGCAATAACATGTGCATCTAATGCCAAATTCGGTGTTACATTAGTTTAAAAGTGGGAATTTATTTGTAGTTTTGTATGGTTAAAGAGGTTAAGGATTTTATCCATGTTACTTTGTCTCAACATTGTTACAATTTTCCGTAGGGTAGCAACACTAATTAAAATCATATAGGTATCACGTAATATCCTACTTGAAAACAATCGATAAATATATTTATTCATGCGTGTATCTACTATCGCACACACCACGCAACTATTTAATTGACAAAATACCGATCAAAGTTACATCAGGAATTACTCGAAGTAACAGATTGCCTTCATTAATATTCCACGTACTCAAACAACAAGGAAGAGAATACGTATACATTTTATAACATTCTGCTATGTTTATCGTGTCTTTTCACTGGTCACTTTGTCTAATTTGCAGTAGAAGAATACCTAGCAACTTGTCTCTGCTCCTCCATTTAACATTTAAGTCCGGATATCTTTGCCAGGCAAGTCATGACTCCCAAACCAACTCAGTTACGGAGAAGTCTCAATTTTAATATTGCTTATTCTTCTACAGGGCAGATGATACTTCTTTAGTGCAAGCTTACTTGGGACTTCATAATCCAGGAATTCTCAGTAGATAAACCGGTTGATTATAACTGTTACGGTAGGGTATCGATACAACTTCGGCAAAGCACAAGAGCGTTAATCGTTTCTGATATTAGTAAACTCTAAATTAATTGATTTTTAGCTTACCATGCGTTAATTCATATGCTATAAGTCAACAACCTCTCGAGGATGAGGGCGTCATTAAAAAAAAAAAAAATCCACACATTCATCAGCAATGTATGTTCCTTGAGGATATTGATTCTTTTCCTTTTTCAGGTTTTTATTTTTTAAAAAATAAGTTTATGAGACGTTCAGTATGAACTTCCTTTAAATAATTTGAACCCTGTTACGTCTATAGCTAACCAGTCGATATCCGAATTGTATGAATTAGTACAATTTCAAAATGCAGTTTTTGCCTTCGTTATTTACCAACATTGTTTACATGGAATAACAGTAAAATTCTACGTTAAAATAGATTATCAATAATAGAAATAACTTCCACATTCTCTCTGTCTCTCTCGTTCCCCGTTTTCGCATTCCATTCTTCCAGACAAATATTTTTTTTTTAAATTTATTTTGCAAGATGACAATGCACATTCCTGAAAGACAAGTCAATAAATCATAGCTTTTCTTATTTTTCTCACTAAAGCCTACCGTAAGTTAGACTCCAGATAAAAACAGAAAACGAATACAGTGTATTGAGGCCAAGAAATAAAGAAAAAGAAGTACGTAGGAAAGAAAGAATTCTGATGAAAAGATAAAATGTAGGCGCTAACATACAGAAGAAAAAACTCATCTTAAGAAAAAGAGAAATCTCCTTAATTACCTTCCTGAAATATCATTATTTAATTAATGGATTGGATCACCTGCACAGCGATCCCAAAATACATCAGCCACGATTGGTATTTGTCATATTTCTAGTTTCACCTATTCAATAAGGAATGAATGGCCACTGTGTGGAAATGACCTACCTACCTTTCTCCATCGTGGGCAATTAGCCCCTCAATAAAGCCCTGATAACTATCAACACACGTGGTTCCGGTGTCCTGTAGGGACTGTCTATTATCCTACGTACAAAGGCCACTGGGCTTTCATACTATCAAAGTCATCAACCTGGTTTTGTTGCGAATAATCCAATGACCTCTTTGAACGCCAAGCTCGTTCCTGCACCGGTCACATTCGCCGACCTCATCTGCTTGCCCAGGTCGCTTTTTAATACGATAAAAAAAAAATGAAAACAATGGATTAAAACGATATTGTCTTTAGTCCATCAAGAGAACACTTCCCTTCTCTAAAGACATCTTTAAAGAACAAATTACAGCTTACTGGAACGTATTTAAGAAACAGGAATTAACAAGCACTGTGGTTAGGTCAATCTTCACCTTTAATCATCAGATGGCATGGAACAATTTTTCAATAATATCCACAATCTAGGCATGCGCGACTTCATACATCTTTTACAGTTTTCAGATTGACTACCGTTAGAAATATAATTTAAATGTAGCTAATAATAACTGAAATTCTAAATATATATATTTAGCGACATTTATTCAATTTTAAAATAAATTATTTAATTTAAAATACTAAACATTTGAAAATTCTTAGTTTATTATAATAAAACATTATACACCATTCAAAAATTATATAAATATTTATCTAAAATTAAAACTTTTGAGGCTAATATCAAGATCGCTCTTTAGTTGAATGTATTTTTACAAATCATAACAAATTCTAAAGAAAAACACGAAGCTTTATAGACAATTAAGTATAATGTGTAGGCTCACTCGAAACCTTTATAATTTTAGTCTTTAGGGTAAGAGGAGGGGATCAAGCCATAATTAATAATGAGGACAGACGATCATGCCGAATATATGATTCTGAATAACAGCAGTATGAAATAATAACGTACAGAGTTTAATGTTTAAGCAGAAAAAAAGATGGGTGATTGATTCATTCATCCAATACCCTTGGAGGGTAATGGATGGCAATGCTGTAGCCAATGAAGTTTTAACTGAGGCTCGGCTATTGCTATTACCCTCCTGCCATGATCAGAGCTTTAATAGCTCAATAACACCTTATTCCTACACTGTCCTCTACAGATAACGGGGAAGATGAAAAGCATTCTTGCTTCGCTCCTTTAAGCCAGTCCTTATAAGGACTATAAGGACTTAATGTTTAAGCATCTTAATAACATAAAGTACAAAAAAGTCAAAGGTAACAGTTTAATTAAATTTAAAAATCATAACTCGTTAACCAACAAAAAATGTAATATTTAAACTTCTATAAAGAATTAATTACATACATTTTTTTTAGTTTAAATTACGAACATTTTAAAATTCTTAGTTTGTTGGAATAAAAAATTGATACACCTTTCAAAAATATACATAATCTTTGCTTATGTAAATTTTCAAAAGTCTCATGTTATCATGGAATCTATGAATCTAGGAGGGTGATTGATTCACTCATCCCAATACCCTTGGAGGGTAATGGATGGCAATGCTGTAGTCAATGAAGTTCTAACTGAGGCTCGGCTATTGCTGTTACCCTCCTGCCATGATCAGAGCTTTAATAGCTCAATGACACCTTATCCATACACTGTCCTCTACAGATAACGGGGAAGATGAAAAGCATTCTTGCTTCGCCCCTTTAAGCCAGTCCTTATAAGGACATATTATCATATTATTATATTATATATTATATATGTTATATCCCTCCATATTACATATTATATTATCATATTATATATGTTATATCCCTCCATATTACATATTATATTATTATTATATATGTTACATCCCTCCATACCCTTGGAGGATAATGGATGGCAATGCTGTACCAATGAAGTTTAACTGAGGCTCTGCTGTTGCTGTTACCCCCCCACCACCACCGGGGGCGCTGAGATTCGAGAGTTTGAGTTCGCTCTCTTAAGGTTTTTGCCTTAAGGGAGCAATTTGAGTCTCCGGGGATGTGTTCTCCGGCACGGCCCGCTGAGGGGCTTTGTCGGTGAATGCTTTTCTTCGGAATATGAGCGGTTCTGCTCGGTGGTGGTAGGTGGAAGGCCATCACTGAGTGGAGCCAACGCTGAGATGGACGGTCTTTCGCCCACGATTGAGGGATCGTCCGAATTTTTAGAGACGGCTTTACTTTAACATATCGCAATGCTGTAGACAATGAAGTTCTAACTGAGGCTCGGCTATTGCTGTTACCCTCCTGCCATGATCAGAGTTTTAATTGCTCAATAACACCTTATCCCTACACTGTCCTCTACAGATAACGGGGAAGATGAAAAGCATTCTTGCTTCGCCCCTTTAAGCCAGTCCTTATTATAAGGATATGTTATTCGAAATTGTAATTTGTGTGTCATGTGATGTTATTTAATGATATGATGGCCATGGAATGTGACTTTAGCTGAAATATTGTTTGTAGTATTATTGTTATTAAGAGAGATTCAGGGACTCATCGAGAGAATTATGCATGCTTTATATTAATGTTCAAACATTAACTAAATCTGTCATTTATCGTCATATTCAGTTGAAAACTCATATGGAAACTATTTGTAGCGAAGAAATTTCAAACAGTTCCGATAATCAAATTTCTTTTTTTCTTTCTCATTTGTTCGATGACGGGTTGAGTCCCTATGAATAAATCGCCACCATCTCGCTCTGTCTTTGACCATTTCTCTAAGTCGGATAATTTTGACCTTTCCTTCAATGACTGGAGCCAAATTCTTGCTGATTTATTGCTTGATTTTCTTAAATTTATTTTTATTCCATAAGGTTTGTATTCTTCCGTCAAATTGCAGTGAATGTTTATTTCCGTACTTTTAGATATTGGGATATCAGTCAACTTTACTGGCTTATGAGGGGGGAATAGGATTTCAATTTTTTTTATAATTTACAGTTATTACTGTATTATAAATAACAACTGGAAGTAAATGTAGTCTAGTAAAAGTAGAAAACAAGAATTACAACGGGTGTAAAGTAAACTGACGCAGTCGATTTGCTGTTAATAAATGAATAAATAAAACTCAACTTATTTTTAATCATACCACTATAGTAAAGAAAAAAGAAATGGGAACTACTGATATTTCATGCATTAGTTTACCACCATTTGCCGATTTATTTTTTTAAAATTTCTTTTTTAAATTTCACTAGTTTAGATCCAATATGCTGCCATATTGGATCTAAACAATGCCTCCAATATTCAGCATGGCGGCTATGAGGTTTAGTACGTGCATGTATTAAAGAAAATTTAGTGTCATTCGCCTTTAAGGGTAACTTTTTATGTTCTAAGTTTTCTGAGGTGCTTTTATATACTATTTTCCCCTTAATTTTTCAAGTAAATTCATCGAAGTATATTGAGGATACTTGTTCTCCTAGAAGGCAATGTTTTAGTGTAAACAGTATTTTTTTTAAATATTATTATTCAAATTATAAATTTATATCCGTTTGTACTTCACAGATATTCTTCACAGATATAAATCGTATCCTCCCCTATTTCTTTCGTGGTAAGCTAGTCAATCCTCATTGCTATGACAACAAATAGGCTATAAAGAGAGCAAATTCAAGTGGATACTGGCAGCGAACTTCCGCTGTGCCCTCGAGCTGTTTGTCAACGTTGATCGCATGACTTCAAGTCATGTATATACATGAAAAACTACCTTGTAGATTTTCGACACTTCTGACCAGTTCATGAAAAGATTGTAACAGCGTCTCGACTAGTGATAATTAAAAGAAAAAGGGGGGGAAAGAAGCCAATTGATAAACAAACGTATAATAACCAGAAAACTACAAGGGAACAACAGAACCATCACATTTAGCTCATTTTGTTTTGGTCGACTTACGTATACATCTTTAAAAATATTGTAAATATTAATTAAATTAAAACTATTATAATTTTTTGAAATATAAAATTTCAGATGTGATTTTATCGTATTTTAGGGTGAGTTACTTGATCTCATATGGAGTGTTAGTCTCCATGCGAGACCAGATTAGCTTCGACCGTAAATCCAAAACAAACAACCAATCCAACATTAGGAATAAGCCCTTGAGATATCAAGATGTAAGAGATTATGTCGAAAAAGTTGGGTCGTAGGCTGTTATGTTGTGAGTACTAGTGCTAAGGCCAAGAGAACAGTTCTCAGGCTGAGAACTGCGTCTCAGTTATAAGAGCGGCCTTAGCCTCAGACTCGGGACTTCTGATTTACTGCTGAATACGGGCTTACCTATTTTCTTCTTAGAGTAGTTTATTGTTGCCATGGGAACGTCGAATATTGTTACATCACATTCATCGTAAACCAATAACCAAATCAAGCTATTTCACATAAAGTATAAAATATTTCATACAGAATTCTGAAATCCAATTAACTAAAATATAAAATAAGTAAAATCTATCAACAAAATGAAAGCGACAGGATTATCATGCAGCATGACGTTAACTAATTTTATCCTTCCTATCGTATTATATATGATTTATTATATCTTATAAATAACACCTATTTCTTCTTTATCAGTAATTAAAAAGTGGAAATATAATTGTATTCGCGGATATAAATCAGGTAAGCAAAAACAGAATAAGGAATGAATCAGCAATATTGAAACGCAAGATAGAGAGGAATTGGGACAAAAATTTTCACAAAATTTTTCACAAAAATTCACAAAAATGTTCACAAGTTGGACGATCTTTCGGCCACTCGTGAGGAGTGGTCCGGGAACCGTCTTAATTTTTAGAAAGGCTTTACTTAAAAAATCGCTCCACTGCAGCCCATGCATGTCGTACGAGGCGACTAAAATTGGGTACTCAGGGAGGGTAATGGATGGCAATGTTGTAGCCAGTGAAGTTTTAAACGCGGCTCGGCTATTGTTGTTACCCTCCTGCCATGATCGGAGCTTTAATAGCTCAATAATACCCTATCTTTACATTGTTCTCTACAGATAACGCGGAAGATGAAAAGCATTCCTGCTTCGCCTATCTAGCCAAAAAAAATTTAAAAAAAAAAGTTGCGTACATTTATCAAGATGTGGGTAAACTGCTATGTTATTTATTAATAGGGCTGTGTTCTTTTCATCTAAGGATAAAACATGAATCTCTGCCATATTACCGAAATGATAAAACCGGGAATAGAATTGACATGAAGTTGATTAGAGCCTCACTCATGAATAAACCCCAAGCATCTATGGATGTAAAAGCTTAATGTTATGGTTCAAATATTGTCTTAGGAGTGCAGTACCGTATGCCTAAGGGGTCTTGTCTACCTAAGATGCCCGTTCAAGTGATATTGGCATGGCTTTTTCTCTCAGAAAATCTCTTTCAAAAGACAAATCAGTCTGAGAATACAGTTAACAGACAATCTAATGGCATTCATAACTTCTTTTTTTTTTGCTCTTTAATTGTCGTCTTGGCTTAGTTGCTCCGTTGTCCGAACTCTGCAGACTTAAATGCAAATTCCACTGAATTTGAACCATTGCTCGTTGAAGTGGATATATTAACATTCTTCGTCAGAAAACATCGATGCCAAATCCATTAAAATCACCTAATAAATCCCTATATTTAGAACACAGTCAATTTTAACGCTATATTTAAATTTCCGTAATGACCTAAGTTGGCTTTATTCAAAAACAAATCATTCGATTAGCAACTTATTTTTGTTACTTGTCGTTTTTCAATGTTGTTAGTCATACGCAAAGAAATAGTTAAAAACACAAGGTAAACGTTTTGTGAGTTTTTATATACTATCAGTATTCTGTTATCCTGAAACAACTTTTTAAGAGTATAATTATTTTTATAGAAGCAAGTTATTATTATTTACTTTTAAGAATACCTTACTATTTATATAAAATTAAATTGTATATTTAATTAGTTTAAAAGTTATTTCTAGAAATTTGGATTTCTCTTTTCTTTTTGTAAAAATTAGGATCATCTGCAAAACACCAATTTAATTCATATCCGATAAAATTTAAATAATTTTTTTTTTTGTTATTGTTACTTCACTGTCATTGGTCAATCATGTGATCACGTAATGTTTTTGTTTTGTCACGATAATGTAATTTTGTGTAAATTCAAGGTCAGTTGACGTAATTGTATTATTTATTGGTTTTTCATGACTGAATAATATTATTTTTAGAAAGCGTTTTTCATGTTGATTTTAAAAGTATATTTAACTATTTCAAATAAACGTAGTTACTCAGTGAAGGATTCAACACAATTATCTATTAGATCATGACAATCAATTCACTGATTAAAATGTGTGTGAATCTTAAGAACAGTGCCATTAACGATATTCAGTATTCCATATTTCTGCATCATCTCAGAAAGACATTCAAAAAATTAAAATTTCAGTTCTCACTGTGTATCATGGCTTCAACTAGTCATGTTGAAGCCATGATACACAGTCACTTATGTAATTCATCCCTCTTTTAAAAGAATAGACTGCGTTTTATTTTATTTTATTTATTATTATTTTTTATATAACATATGATATGCTTGAACAGACGATATGGGTAACTTAATACGCATGCGTTAACACAAGGTCACCGAACCAAGAATAAAATAATATTTGTTTGCGTCATCCTGTCTAGTGATACTCAATCGTGTAAAAAAAATAAAAGGAGAGGGGGAAAAAATGGTAAATGCGATTTTTTTTTTCTTTTTGCAACATAGGCACATTAGTTGAAGAATGCGAGCATTTAAAAGACAATATATTCCTCTTCTAACTTAAAATCAGTGTGCAATCGTGTCTTTTATTTTTTGGTAATTCTCTCTCTCTCTCTCTCTCTCACATACACACTGGAATTCAGAGCTGCACTTCGAACAATATATATCTCTCAAAAAGTACATGTAAGAGAAAGTAATTCACTTGTTGTTATATACTTCTTCAGAAATCCTACGTGGTGAATGGAATTCGCGTCAAGGACATGTGGCGCAACTCATCAAGCCATTATTACATTTTGTTTATTATTATTCAACGGAGATTGGCGTTATCATCCTAGATGATCGCGCAGGATAGGGTGGGGGGTATTGTTTTTATCATATGCAATACATTAATGGCGAAAATGATTAACAGCAATTTGATTTATTAGACAGTACACTTTCCTCTTATCAAACATCCTTCCAAAATCTAATCACTGTAGAAACCGCTTCCAGATATGCGAGAAAGCACGAGTTGCCAATATTCATGCAGTTGTCATACCGGTTCTTGTCAAAAAGGACATTTTAAAAAATCCGACGTTAACAAAACTGCTATTAATCGTCTATTTTCAATCAATTCACACATGACTTTCGAATATTTCTCTTTCATCTCAGGTCCCTCAATCAAAGTCATTCTCGCTGTTACAAGTAACTAGGAAAGCTTTAGACACAAACACTTACTGGCTTAGCCACCATTAAGACAGCTGGAAGTCAGTAATATCCTCTGTTTCGTGATATTCACGAGGATAGCACATTTCTCTAAGATTTTTTTTTTATCCATATTTACGTAATGTAAAGCGAACAAAGGTTACGTGAAATACCTTCGCAAATTACTTATAAGTCACTTAATTTTAGTACAAAGAAGCCAAATACGCATCTTAGGATATGTCTATTGCCTTAAAATAGAGAAAGCGACTTTTTTTTTTTTTTCAAT
Source organism: Typopeltis vanoorti (assembly GCF_054136105.1). Taxonomy (NCBI): domain Eukaryota; kingdom Metazoa; phylum Arthropoda; class Arachnida; order Uropygi; family Thelyphonidae; genus Typopeltis; species Typopeltis vanoorti. Next base: position 17,244,091 of record NC_143562.1, on the reverse strand, counting down.
AGTATAAAGCAATATATAAGTTCTTATGATGGATATTGCATTATGGGATAAACATAGAAACTTCTAGTGAAGTCAGCTGTACTCATGATTTGGGTCAAATGTGTAGGATAAAGGGTGTTTTTTAGTCTAACAGACAATGTTCTTGAACAATAACGGTTTCTGCATTTTGTAATAATCCCTCTATGACTATTTTAATATATAGTCTACTTTTCACTAAAATATTTGATTCTGTCTACAGAGAACAACACGTTTTTGTACTACGCCTGTTTTGGACAGGCTGGAAGGGGGGGGGGAACCAAACGGAATATCCTGGAGTTTATGGGATTAACACAAATGCGAACGACGTACTGGAAATGGTCTCTCGGCATAAGTCCCCCCCCCCCCTCCCCACCAACAAAGTTACTGTGATGAAATAGCGCCGAACATTAATACGGCAAATGACGATGTGGTTCGCACGAGAGTTCAGGGATTTCGAAACAGACCGGACACTGTTTATTTACTTCCATAACGCTTCATCGAAGAAACGCGTAGGTACACGACACGGTGACGGCGGCAGACGACGGCATGTGGTTCCCGTCAGCGCGCGCCGAATACTAGTTATAAGCCACAAAATTACAGGTAACTGGCAGGTGTAGGCCCGATGGCAACTTTGTGATGTACGTCCGCCATATGGCCAGCGGGGCGTGATGCTCGCCGTAGGTCAGGGGTCGCGGGGGATTCGGAACAGTGAGCTAAATAGACCAAACCCCCGAAGGCAGGAGGGATGCTTTAACTGTGAAGATCTTTTTGGCGGCACCGATCCTGCCGGAACCAGAATGAACCGTTGTAGGAAGTCAGGCTGCTACTTTTACTACTCTTCTGGTATCGGACGTCATCTGTCGTGTGTTTGGGAATCTCGGAAATGACAGTAACTCTGTCGATTTTAAAGTCTGTGGTCACGATTCTACTGGGTTTTTTTTTCTTCTTTCGATTTTTTTTTTTTTTTTGTTCGTTCAACTTCACACTCTTTTTGTCTGTAATTTATCCCCCTTGTTATGTAACTATTGAAATATTTATCGACGTTATTACTGAAAAACAAAGCTAACTTTATGACGCGATCGTTCAACCAATCACTCTGTTCTTAGTTAAAAAAAAAATAAACAAATAAATATAGTAAAAGAGCACAACATAAAAAATAAAACATGTTTCAGGTTTTTTAATTATATATATATATATATATATATATAGGAGTGTTGAAAGTTATATATGTATATATATATGTATATATATATATGTATATATCTATGTATTACTAAAACCTTGGTATTTAGGGTCTAGCTACTCACTGAGGAGACCTCAAAAAAGGTTGAAACCGGTCTGGGTAGTGACCCCACCCATAATGCATTGCAGTATACATCTTCTAGTGAGATGTGCTTTACATTATGGGAAAATACTAAGAATAGTGATCAAAGCTTTACCCACCTTTACAATGAGTTGCCCTGGTGTTGTACCATCTTTAGACTTGAACTTTGTTTCAGGCGCAAACTTAATTGTTTGCATACTTGGGATTAGGTGCTAAAATAACCAAGCATATAAAATTGCTTGGTTATCCTAATATATGTATATATATATATATATATAATAAATAGGAGTGTTGAAAGTGTAGCTCCCCGCTCAAAGTAAAATAAATAAATAAACGTAAATTTGGCAACTACGTTACAATAGCTGGTTTCGAATGACCAGTAACTCAACTGAATTTTATCGCTTATGGACTCCTCAAAACGGAAAGAATTCACGGATTTTTCGCAACAAAAGTGATAACGGTTTTGGAAAAGAATAATGAACTGAACACAAATCAATGTGAATCAGTTATAAAGAATCATAGATAAATTAATTAACAACAAGATCCGTTAAAACAAATTCTCCAAAATAAAGTTTGGAACTTCGAATTAGTTTCATGACTTCATATATGTTTTAATTAACTAAATAAAAGAGGTGTATTAATATATATAAAGAAATATTTTAATATACTCATTTATTTAATTAATTTTAAACTGAAATTTTATAATACATGTATTTTACATAATATTATATATTAATTTAATAAAAATCAAAATCACGATGCAGTTAAAAAGAACAATAACAATTACGCTCATTTACAAATATTGAAATAGCGCTCTTTTGATATTGAAATTAGAAATATTTGAAATAGCTCATTTAGGTATTTCAAAAAATGAATAGCGCAACTGCTTAGCTTGTACGAACTAAATCCGTGGGTTTCAATTAGCAAATAGTGGGCAAACCTTCCTTGAGGTGCATGCTGAGAATGGCTTTCGTAAGTATAATTTTAGGTGGTAATTGTTATGCCTAAATATATGCCATCTTAGTTGGCCGGGTGAATCAGCGTGTCTGCTCTCAAACCCTGCGGATTCGACTCCTGCCGTGGGCAAGGATTCTTGTGATTGTCTTTAGGCGGGAGATGGATTTCATCGTGTTGTTAGATCACCGCCCACTTAATCGAGACCTTAATTGAAAAAGTTTCATGTATGGGCGCAAGAACAGGGTTTCGAACTATGTAAAAAAACAAACAGGAAATCCAAAAACAATATATAAAAATAGAAAATATAGGTTGACAAAAAACATTTTGTCAGTGAGTGTCATAAATTATATATATATATATATATATATATATATATATACTTTATGCCTTGAAAGACGTCAACCGACATCCTCATTGGAAAGTTGCATTGTGCCATGTAACGAGTTACGCTGATATAAATCGGAGGAATACGATGCTCTCAAGTAAGTGCAACTGTGTCCGGGTGAAATGCCTGCTAGAAGGGAACTGACGGAGAAAAGAGGCATTGTCATTGAATGCCTCGTTGGAGGTTTATCTATTCGACAGATTAGGCCATCCCAGGTCAACAATCAGTGATACCACACTGAGATGAAAGCGCAGGAGGTTAATTGTAAGTGCTACCCGCAGTAGACGACCAATCCCACTCACTGAACGTGACCGTGTGATGCTAAGAAAGATAATATGTAAAATTCGTCATTTGTCGGCCGACACGTTGAATTCAGAGTTCCCGGAATCAACTGGAACACGAATCTGCACAAAAACATTCAGAACTGAGACTCACAGAATGGGTTTCCATGGTACGACCTCAATATTCGAGCTTCACATTACACGAACCAACATGCAGCGTCGTCTGGAGTGGTGCAAATTCCCATTGATCGATATCGTGAGCCTGTGGAAAGTCTCGCGCTGTAGTTATTGCTGTGTTCATTGCAGCGAAAGGAGGTGTAACATCTTATTAAGGTGGGTGCCATGGCTGTTTGTTCATCACACTGTGGTGTTCGTTAACTTCTTTCCAAGCAGTGTCTATTTTTATGTATAAAAATTGCGTGTATTCTTCTGGCCTGTTTGATTGGTTGCAGAATATAATCGCGTTTCCGGGAAGGGAAACCCTGTTGCCACCACATGAGGCCGACCAAGTCACCTTCATTTAAAAGCTCCGATAATTGGTTCTCGTATTCTAGAAGAGATTCGAAACTCGGGATTTCCCAACTAGACATTTTCATCAAAATCACTAATCTGAAGAGGACTCGGAAAAGGATGTCATGTTTTATTATTATTATTATTTTAATGTTGATCCCATACACGAGAGTTCGAGGGACCTATAGGCATATCAGTGTCGTGTGTGGATAGAAATTTATTCGATTTTTTTTTCGAAGAGTTGCAGGTTGTAGTGGTTTCAGAATATTACTTGATGAAGACTTTACCAGAGGACAGAGGTGGATTGAATAAATGAGAAAGAGGAGAAGCAGGTTCAGTGCGTTTGTTCAGAAAGTGAGGAAGACTGATGGTTGTCAATTCACTAGAGCAGTGACCACGGACATACCTGTAGAATAGACACAGTGCTGAAACACTGCACCTATAAGATAGAGAATCTTACAGTGATTCAACATTGAGCGATCATCTATAAACCTAACTGTACGCCTCTGGATGGCGTCAAGGATTTTAAGGGAAGTTTTAGGTGCACCCCAATCATGTGAGCAGCATTCTACGCATGGAAGGATTTGGGATTTGTATATACGAGTAGCGAAGAGTTGGTTGGGTGTAAAGTAGGCGCTTGAACGAAAGAGAATGTCAAGTTTCTTGGATGCTGAGGAGGATGTTGATGTGATGTGTTTATGCCAGGAAAGATAGGGGTTAAACGTTAGTCTGAGCAAAGGGATCTGATTTTGTCTGGTGATTTGTGTATTACTGAGGGTAAGGGTAAGTGAGCTGGGATCTCTTTTGCGCGAGAAAAGACATGACTGTGTTTTATCCTATAGAAAAATCTCCCATGACTTTTACACTTTATCAAATGGGGCGCATACTTTTTTAAAAATTTGTTCAAAAGGCATATGAAGTCGTGAAAGAAAGAACGAGAGAATCTTGAAATCCCTACGCATAGAAACTTCCAAAAAATAGAGCTAACCCTACAGCAAAGAACAACTAGAATCGGCCGAAGGAATAAAGAAAGAAAGGAAAGAAAAACTAGTAAAGTCCTCCAGTCGGTGACTGGAATCCAACCTATAACAGTCTTTCTTCTGGCCGCCTAGCGATATTTACAGGCTGTTCCTCATTACCATTACCAGAAGGCTATTCACGCACTTTGTGCAGTTATTTTCGGTTGGCAATTATTCGATTTTTTTAACTGAGTGGCAACAACTTGAATTAAATGTTTATCATAGCAGAGACAAAGGTATGATTAAGTCAAATCTCTTTGCATGTTCTTAACTTGTTTTCTACATATATTAGAACATTATGAATGAACCAATTAACACTAAGCAAAACTGCTCATTGACACAAACTATAGAAAAGATGGGTCATTATTCTGCAAAAGACTGTCTTAGAAGTTTGATGTGTTTACTATTTATAGCGTCTTCTTTTATTATTGACAACCTGTTGAGCACAGACAAAGAGAAACAGTAGTGGCCGTTTTGTAGTTATCTCAGAGTATACCCCCAAATCAGGCCACCCACACAATTTTAATAAATTAAAGACGAAATTAAGTTTGTGAAAATGAGTTCAGATTTAGGTCATACGTAGTAAGTTCGTCTGTTTAATTTACATATTTCCACAACAAGCGAACCATGACTATATGTGACACGCCTACGAGGATGTTTATATACTGAGACAATTACATTTGACATGGTCCAGGGATCCTACTTAAAGAAAGTAGGTTAGTCAAATCGCAGTAGATAAGTGCTTAATTTATTCTAAATTAATCGAATTCACTTATCCTGGAACGTAGGCACAAAATTAACTTATAACCCAGCGTTCGCAACACACTTTGCCAAAATAACAGAATAACAAAATAACTTGTTGGACTCTACCTGAAATTTAGCATTGTGAAACTTTTTAAAAATTTCATTTTTTTTTTCTTTTTTTGGATAGATGGGCGAAGCAAGAATGCTTTTCATATTCCCCATTATCTGTAGAAGAAAATGTATGAATGGGGTAATATAGGTCTATAAGCTCTGATCATAGCAGGAGGGTAACAGCAATAGCCGAGCCTCAGTTAAAACTTCATTGGCTACAGCATTGCCATCCATTACCTTCCCTGGGTACCCATTTTCGTCGCCTTGTACGACATGCATAGGCTATCCCCCGGACCACACCGCTCATATTACAGGGAAAAGAATCCACCAGCAAGGCCCCTCATGGACCACGCCGGAGAATACCCTCCCCAGAGACTTAAAATGCTCTCTCAGTGCAAACCTCCCGAAATCTAAGCCCCCCCCCCTCACCGAGAGCAAAATTCCGGGAGAAAACCTAAGAGGCGAAACTTTGTGTCCATTTTAGTCGCCTCTTACGACATACATGGGCTACAGTAGCGCTATTCTTATTCCGGTCACCACACGTGGTACTTTTTACAAATCTTATATCCTAAAGTCCTAAAAAGGACTGGCTAGATGGGCGAAGCAAGAATGCTTTTCATATTCCCGTTATCTGTAGAAGACAATGTAAGGATAGGATGTTATTCAGCTATTAAAGCTCTGATCATGGCAGGAGGGTAACAGCAATACCCGAGTCCCAGTTAGAACTTCATTGGCTACAGCATTGCCATCCATTACCCTCCAAGGATATTGGGTTGAAATCCAGAATCCTTATGCATATCTAGGAAACGTAATCATATTTAAGATAACTAATTAAATAAAAGGTGTGTAATAAAAATTTATATAATAAAGAAAAAGTTTTGTATTTTCTCATTATTATAAATACTTTGAGGCACATATATATATTACGCTAGTGTTATGTATAGATATTTTCTTAATTTATTTAAACTTAGTTTATTTACAAAGATGAAGTATGGAATATAGGAATCCGTGTATCCACCAAGAGAAATAACATTCACGGGCTTGTACATAACATAACCAGAAATATGAGTACAGTATTATAAAGGATCCAAAATGGGAAACATCGTAGATCACCGATGTGATCACGAAGTAGACAGAAAGATATTAGAATCCCAAGATAATAGCTAACTCAGAAAAAAAAAAAAAAAAAAAAGCATTGAACGCACTACGATGTGTCTGATACAAAAAAGAAAAGAAAAAGAAAGTTGGCAATGACTTTAATGTATCAAATACGAGTTTCATATCAAAGTAATAACCTTATTAGCTAGATTCCATACAAAAATTGTTTTTAACATGTCTGTTTTTTGATGGTTGTTTCCGATATCGAAATCGTGTAAGGCAATCATTTAAATTAAATACACTGAAGTAGAAGCATCCCAAGATTACTTTAAAAAATATATATTTCTGTACATAAAGTTTATTAAGTAATCAGTTTGAACGAAAATTTAACAGTTTAGTTTTAATAATTTTAAAATATTTTTATAAATTTGATAATGTTCAGTTTATTTTAATACATCTGATATGATTCCATAGAAGAAGAAAAAAACGAAAAAGTTTTCTTCTGTGTTAGTAACTATAGTTACTAAATCTTTTTGGGTTTTTTTTGTGTTGTATTTAGTCTGCGGTATGAAAACTGCAGATGTAACGCATGCGCAAATCAACAGTGAGCATGATTGGCTATTTCCATTAAATGAAAACTCGTGTCCATTTCTCTGTTGATACGATTATTAAATGTTTTTCCTAGCTTTCTTTAAAATTGAAATAAATGTAAGCAATTGTATGGCTTGATATGATTTATCATATTATGTTGGTGGTTTTTCCAAAATATTAATATAATATTTTACCTTTACATGCAGTTCAACATTTGCCATTGGAACAATGAGACATTGCTTATGAAAGTAATAAAAAAAATAAAAAAAATGCAACATCCTATGATGTAGGTGTGGTCAAATATTCTGCTGGCTGCAAATTGTTAACATACTTTTAGAAACATTTAAAAAAAAATCATTGAGAAAAATCCTCATTGCGTAAACTCGAAAGACTACCCTTTAACACACAGTATTAGAAAGCAAACGTGCTCCACCTAAGCTACTGAAGTTTTGTATTCGCAAAGCAAAAATATGAACTGATAAGAAATTAATATATACAGTATTATCAAAATGTTTCGAGAATGATTTTGTTTTGTGATACGCTTTCGTTGGTATAATGACCGAGTTTTGGAAGAAACCTTGGTTCAAATTCCGTATATATATATATATATAATATAATACATAATACGGTACATTGGCCTTTTGAATATAAAAGTGGCAGCTTACACAGAGAGAGAGAGAGAGAGAAGAGGAAGAGAAACAGATAGAGCGAGATAATAAACGAGGAGAGAAAGAGTTCTCGTTTAAGCTAGTGACCCACGGGTACTTCTAAAGAGGGTTGTTTGTAGAAAATTACATAGTTGTTTGTTGGTTAAGAAGATGGATGAGAAAGAAAATAAATCATAGTATAGCACTACGATCTATGACTGGGAGCACCGGACGTTTTCAATTATAATACTTTGATAAAAAAATTGGAAAGGTGTACTTTAGAAAACAACGAAAAATATTTTAAATAAAGTTTTAAATAGAAAATCATGTAATGAAAATTATACTTAATTATTTTTATAATACTAAAACAATTAAATATATTTGAATTTCGCTTAGGTTTTCCAAACTGTGACAATTCGATTTCATAATAATATGCAATTTTAATTCATATATAGATCTCTACTATAATTTTCAGAGTACATCAATGAATATAGCATAAGGCTTAGTTTCCAACTTTTTTTTTTTTTTTTTTTTGACATTTGCACGCTATCAGGAGGATGTACTAATTTGTCCATTCATTCATAGCCTACTCCTTCACAGGATAAGTATAAAAGTGTCGACATATTTCACTCCCAAGGTGGGGTGCTGTACTTAGCGGTCTTCCAATAGCCTGTAATTTAGTGCGTCTCTTGTAGCACACGTAAGACACGCCAGCTGGGCTCGTATTGTACCATTTGGCGCCCTTTCTTTCCACGTTTGGCTAAGGACTGGTGACTACGTTCCGGAACACCAGCAAAGCGTCTCCACGACCTCCCATCTCAACCAGTGGACTATCAAGGCGACTGCAGGCCCGCCTAACGTTCAAGCTCGAGTAAGCAAATCACATCGTCACTTGCCACCCCTTCTACTTGATCCACTTGGTTGCTCCTGATTGGCCAGTAACGGATGTCGGGCGAGGGTGGTTGCCATGTCGACCTCCTTGAAGAGGTACCTGGTTGCCAATACTTCCGCTCATAGCTCCTCCTACTCTGCCTGCCCCCATAATGAGACTCATTATGGGGAAAAAAAGGGGGTCTTTTAGTCGAATGTCTTGCGTCATGCTATGCTGCATCGCTTCCTTAATCCTTCACATCCTTTGTGTACTTGACAGTCCATTTCAAGACATTTCTTTTTTCCCCCTCCTTATCTGATCGTTTCTGATTAAATTTAAGAATGAAAATAATCAGGAAACAGCCCAATAACTATGATTCTATCTTCATTTTAATCTAATGCTAAACATATCTTGTGTGGAACGAGTGGAAAGGCTTTTGTGTTGGTAGTACATGTTAGTTTTTTTTTTTTTAAAGAACTTCGTTTATCATTCTGTGTTGTAATCAATACAGTTAAAATAAACTAATAACTTGTGTGGAAGTGATTATTGTTTTTATTCCAACTTTCTACAAATTCCGATGTGCTTAAGTTCACATTTTAATGAATATTTCGTGACATTTCTTACTTCATGTAATAAATTCAATAAGTAAAGAATTTTATTAAAATTATAATGAATTAAATATCTAATTATTTTTTGCTATGATTCCACAATTTATTAGGAATAAACTAAATTAAAATGTAATAATATTTCTCACACCATTATTTTACACAAGTAATAACAGACAAGCATAAAAATAAAAGAGAAATCAGCTAATTAGATGTGTAAAAAGTGAAGTTTGATCTCAGCTTTTTTATTTAATTCAAAGTGTTAGGATTTTATCAGTACATTGATCATTTATTATTTTCCATTTCATCAGCATGAAAACCTTTTGGGAAAAAGAGATTAAAAAACAACTGAAATTCAGATCCTATTCTGAGAGAAAAGTTTTGTGCTAAATCAAACCGATCTCAAAATGTTATGCTAACAGTGTAACACAATATGATCTATATAATCTCAAAACTTATTTTAAAAATAAAGTTAAATTAAAATATATGTCTTATATATAATTATGTGAAAATTTTTTTAAATAATTTTATAAAAATATTTTTATTTCAAAGTTTAATAATTTAAATATGTTGGAAATATTTTTTATTTTTGTTTCTAAATTCCAACACCAATTCATTTTATTTATTTCATCTAAATAGTTATTTTAAAAGGGCTTTTATTGTTTTGTTTTTGGTGAATGAGAGAGAAGGGGAATCAATCGACCGTGAGATGTGGTGATTGATTCATTCAATCCAATACCCTTGGAGGGTAACGAATGGCAACTCTGTAGCCAATGAAGTTCTAACTGAGGCTCGGCAATTGCTGTTACCCTCCTGCCATGATCAGAGCTTTAATAGCTCAATAACACCTTATCCCTACACTGTCCTCTACAGATAACTGGGAAGATGAAAAGCATTCTTGCTTCGCCCCTTTAAGCCAGTCCTTATAAGGATTGTTTTGTTTTTTTTCTCCTTTAGTGATGCATAATCTCCATGCCCATTCAGGGCGAGCAAATCTGCTCATAAATTTTACCTTCACTGTAACCACAACAGATAGCGGGGAATATGAAAAGCATCTTGCTTCACCCCTAAAGACATAAATGTCAATTGTCATTGTTTTTTATGAATTTATTGGTTGTTTAGTAGAATTTTTGGTTCAAATAGGTTGCAAAAGATAGATGTTTTGCTTAGGAAAAAAAAGCGACATATATACTTCATCCGAGATAAAGTTCTGCCCACAGCAATTTTTAATAATGTAAAAATATACCGTGCATTCTTTTAAATGTGAATACCAGCCAGGAAGAGTTTGGAAAGTTATATAGTATATCACTACCATGAGTAAGATACTCTGTTCTCTTTTCAGATGAAAGTGGTACTTTTTCAAGTAAGCTGTGCTAGACTCACAGGGTGTTTTCCTAAACCACGTTGGTATGTTCGTTTTAACTTCACGTGCGTTAATCAACATTGCAATCATTTTTTCATGATGAATTACTGTATTTCCTTATAAGTACTGGCTTAAAGGAGCGAAGCAAGAATGCTTTTCATCTTCCCCGTTATTTGTAGCGGACAGTGTAGGGATAAGGTTATATATATATATATATATAGCTATTATTAAATAGCTATTATTAAAGCTCTGATCATGGCAGGAGGGTAACAGCAATAGCTGAGCCTCAGTTAGAGCTTCATTAGCTACAGCATTGCTATCCATTACTCTCCAAGGGTATTGGATTGAATGAATCAATCATCAATCACCGCATCTCACGGTCGATTGATTACTGTAATTCACATCCTTTATGTTTTAATCAATTTTAAATATTTGAGAAATTAATAGGTGTATTTAATTTCGTTTTAGCCTAAAAATGGCTAAACTGAAGACCTAACACATTTTAATTAAATTAATAAAAATTTGCTTGGAATTTTCAAAAACTTTACATACTTTAATTATTTTTAATTGATATTATTATGCTAAAGATTATTCATTTTAATGTTTTACATGATACTATTTTTTAGGATAAATTTGATTTATCCCGAAAGGATAAATCAAATTTATCACGATTTATTATTAAATAAATCGTGCCTTCAACACTAATCTAGGTATGGCGCTAGCTTTGTTTTAAATAATTAGTCATTAAGAATAGAAATTAGCATAATAATATCAATTAAAAATAATTAAAAGTATGTAAAACTTTTGAAAATTCCAAGCAAATTTTTATTAATTTAATTAAAATGTGTTAGATCTTGAGTATAGCCATTTTTAGGCTAAAACGAAATTAAATACACCTATTAATTTCTCAAATATTTTAAATGAGCTAGCTTTGTTTTAAATAATTAGTCATTAAGAATAGAATCAACTAGAAAAAATGACATGTACCTTAAAATAAAGATTATAAATAATAATTATTCTGACGGCTTCCGGTTTCTTAAACATCCGGTTTCAAATGTACGCAAGAGACGCTACGAGCTTGCGCAATAACTTCGTATACAGCAGAAGAGCCTGTGTTTTTATAGGACACGAAATATTAAAGATAAGGAGAGAATTGTGTGTTTTCCCTAAAGCAAATTATGAAATGCAAAATAACAATTTAATTATTTTGATGTCATTTCAGTTGTATTCATATAAAAACAAAGGCAGTTTCACACAAACGAAATTTTTGCCATCTCACAACTCTGCTTAGTACCAGGGCTTAATTTAATGTTAAAGGATATATATGTGGAATAATTTTACTCTTTTTGTAATAACATTTAATCGTTAAAAATAACATTATATACTCTACCACCTTTAAAAAAAAAAATTACCTGATTAATACTGATGCAGAACTATTGGGTTACCTAGCATAGAACACCAGGGGGCGTTGAGTTTCTTTGACAAGACAGTAGTTTGAAACTTCTACAAAAACATCTATTTGTAGCGTTCTTTTTTTTTTTTTTTCTTTCTGATCCTAAGTATTTATTTTGTATGGGAAATACATAAAGAATATGTAATAAGCATATTATTTATTTATTTATCCATATACTTTGCCATACTCTTATCATAAATTAAAGTTATTAAAATGCAAAAATACTATTATATGGGTGTGATTTCAGTGTATCAATACAAGATACACTGAACATGTCGTGGAGCGAAGGAATCAACACCACGTTTTCGTCTCAAACATTGTTAATTTAAGAAGAATATCAAAGAAAACAAACAACGGGAGATTATTTCCTAAACGGATAATTGTATACTAGAAGGCTGTTGCCATGCATCATAATAAATATTGGTGTTAAGCTTTTATTTATAATAACTAAGTGATTATATAATTGAAAAGTTTATAAGAAAAGCATCGATGTTATTACAGGTTTGAAGGACAATTAGCAGAACCACACCCCTACTCTATTCTATTACAATCTGTGAGAAGGTCTCAGCGTCAAATGACTAAGAAGGTGTGGCTATTGTTTTTAGCTAAAATGATTATGCAACTGCCCATAAATGCTAGGATCTAATGCCAGAAGTAAATACAACTATTGAAGGACAAATAAAAAATATTTCTTGGAAGCCTCTCTCTCTCTCTCTGTGTGTGTGTGTGTGTGTGTGTGTGATTCTCCGAAATTTTAAAGCCTTTTGTAGCCCATAAATAATCTATCTGGTAACAGTTTAAGTATTCAAAAATACAATAAATGTTGTATTATATATATTTTTTTAAATTAGAATTTAAAAATACGATTCTTAAAATCATTTAAATTTATTATAATGTTCATCTATATAGACGCTAAGCTTGTATACATTTAAAAAAATCCTTATATCCAAATACAATTCCATTTTCATCCAGTATTTTCAACAAACTAATTACAGTACTACTTTACGGATAGTAATAGTCTCTAATTCTACCACAGTGGCGCTACGATCGGTCACTAGAACCCAACACAAGAATAGTACAAAATGGCGGCTGTTATAGATGCACGCACGAAGCAGAGAGGGATGATTGAGTTCTTTATTGTAGAAAATATGAGTCCAATGGAAATTCGGGCTCGCTTGAAAAATGTGCATGGAAACATTACTGTTGATGTTAGCACAATCAGAAGATGAATAAGACAATTTAAGAGTGGTGCAACAGTGGTCGGAAACAATTACAAGCAAATACATTAGATAGTCCGATCTTCTACCTCTCTTAGCCTGTATCTGGCATTCTCTGAAGGATGTATTCCGAGACCATCATTTTAGGGACGATAAGGTAGCTGAAATAAGCTGTTGGTGATGAGTTTGATATTGGACTCAAGACATTTATGCGATCGGCATATTATGTCTCACCCTATAATGACAAATGTGTGTATAGAATGACGTCAAAATCATTGTTAAATAAATTATATTTTCTGATAAAAAAAAATGAGTAATGACAATATACTCCCAGCAGGATGTCAATGTACTATAGCTCACATTAGTTTTTTTTTATGGATAAATGTATATTATCAATAGGTAAGTTTCTATGGTTTAGCAGTTCTGTAGACAGTTTCCGGTATTGAGATCACGTGCTTTTGGATAAATGGATAAATAATTAATTTAATAAAAGTAAACAAATATAACTCTACAAGTTTCGTAAGTTGTAAGGTTTTACATCGAAGTAAATGCATTCTACCAAAACTGCAAATTTTTATTTCTGAAATGAAGCCAAAAATTCTGTTAATTTCTTAAATGAAAGAACACAGCACATACATGACATTTACTTGCTAGTCCATTCATCCTTGTATGTATGTGGATGCAACACCTTCGTGAAGATTAAGCTCCAACAAATTAGTAATTCTCATTCCATTCGAATTTTTTTTTTCTCTTTTCAAGATTACCTTATAAGGACTGACTTAAAGGGGCGAAGCAAGAATGCTTTTTTCATCTTCCCCGTTAAATTAACACCTTATCCCGACAGTGTAGGGATAAGGTGTTATTGAGCTATTAAAGCTCTGATCATGGCAGGAGGGTAACAGCAATAGTTAGAACTTCATTGGCTACAGCATAGCCATCCATTACCCTCCAAGGGTATTAATCACCGACTGTTAGGTGAACTCAAAAAAAATCGGATGATCTCTAGGCCACTCCATAGTGGGCGAAAGACCGTCCATATCTCATCTCAACATTGGTTCCACAGTGACGGGCTCCTCCACCACCAAACAGAACCGCTCGAATTCCGAAGAAAATCATTCACCGACAAAGCCCCTCAGGAGACTCAAATTGCTCCCTTAAGGCAAAAACTTTAAGAGAGCGAACTCAAAACTCTCTAAACTCAGCGCCCCTGAGGGTAACAGCAACAACCGAACCTCAGTTAAACTTCATTCATAGGTACAGCGTTGTAATCCATCATTACCCTCCAAAGGTATATTGGATTGAATGAATCAATCACCGCCTTTTCAAGATTACATCATTCTATGTTTGATTAAATATTATGATTATTGTATTTTTAAAAAGGTGTCTTTAAATATTAAAATTTAGAATGTAATTTTTAAAAGAAAATGGTCTTTTGAAGATATTTTCAGCGTAAAGTAACATTTTCTCTTATAATTTATAGAAAATACTACAGCATGATTTACAGTTTATATATTCCATTATAAGCTTATATTACAAACAACTTTGCAAGATAATAAATGTTTTATTATCTTGCAAAGGAGAAAATCGGAAGTTATCAACCTGGGAAAACTGGGTGAATAATGTTGTTGCTTGGTTTTACGTGGGAAATTTCTATTCCGGTACATTAATTATTAAAAAACAAACGCATATAATATAAAATATGTATGTATGTATGTTTAAAAAAATAATTTGCAATGGGTATATACGATGAATGGCTAAAAGTGAACTGAAAGTTTGGCCTTTTAAATTTAACATTGACCAGTCAACAACTGTACAATGGCCTGTGGCACTTATGTCTTCTTCATTTCCGGTCTAAACGGAAAGGTTCTCGCTGTTTCTCCACCCTGAATGTGCAGTTATTTCCCTCCGGCTTTCATCCCCCTTTCTCAGATGATAGGATGCCCTCTAGAGCTTACAATCGCAATTAGCCTTCTGTTCCCATAGCAACAGGCCTTGTGGCTATGACCAACCTTGCCGTAGGGAACTTTTATTGTACCAGATGGCGCCACTAGAGCGTGTGAACGATGCCGTTAGGTCAAACACATCAGCTGATTTTTCAGGTATATTCCACAGCAATTGTTTACTTTAAAATAAATGTAAATAAAATAGTAAAATACTGTAATACTTTTTTTTTGTCAGCATTTTTAACAAAAAATTATAGGAAGTGCAAAGTGTGTCATCTTTTTCTCATTGCTAAGTGTGCATTCAATAACAATAAAAAAATAAGCAGAATGTTTTATGATCTTGTAAATTAACACTGATCCTACTGTTCCGGAAAATTTTAATTATGTAAGTTAAAAGGTCATTGCTTGGCATAAATCTTTCTAAAAAAGAAACGAAGTTTTCAGAATTTAGATTTTCAACAATCACCAATAGTTTAAAACTTGAACGATAGATGGCAATACTATATCCATAAACGCTACTGTATGCAGCTCTACGTGTAAAATATTTATTCTGTATTACTGTAGAAAGTTTAATTAATACCTATAAGAACATAAATAATATTCGTTATCAATTATAATATTATATCATTAATGCTTTTTATAATATTAATAATATAATAGTTATTAATAAAAACATAGGAAGCCAGTTTGTTTTTTATGTTTCTTCTATTATTAAACTAGATGCAATGTGTTTGTAGTAAAAAGGTTTCTATTAAAAGTTTGCTCTAGTTTTTCTTTTGGGGATTATGGTTTCCGGAATGAAATTTTTTCATTAGGATTTTCTCATCTGAGTTGAGATGTTTGATAGCTAACTGACAGAGAGAATCATTAAAAAACTTATATCATGATTGCAATGGCGTGTTGAATTTTCTTGCATCTTTCAAATCTAAGTCAGAGATCCCACATTAATTTTAAACGTTATTCATAGACGGAGTTTGCGGTTATAATTATAAATATGCATGTATAAATTCAAGTCTACTTTATCCTAATCCTTTATCCTTTTGATGTTTAGTTGTTGTTGTTTTTTTATGTGAAATTCACCAATGAAAAGTTGTAAACTAATAGCACATTAGGAGGCTGAGGATTAGATGATCGAGAGAAAACTGGCTTCTAGAGACAAAATGTGGAACTTTTTCAAACCTCCAATGGTAAATGAATTTACATAATAACCTTCGTAAAACATATAGGCCTAAGGTAGGATTTAAATTCATAGCCTGTTGGCTAGAGTGGAGATATACTACGAGGCCAGCCATATTGGCACGTTAACAATGTTAAATTTCTTTTATTTCTTAATAAAATAATTTTAAAAGTAGGTTGAAATTGAAATAAAGCTTTAAAAATATGAACCTAAAAACGGATTTAGTTCATATTCTGTTGAACTGTTTCCTAGATGTCAGAGTCAGATGTCAATAGAATGCTTTTCATCTTCTCAGTTTAGGTCATTTGTCTATCTATCTCCTTACAAGGACTTGGCTTAAAGGGGCGAAGCAAGAATGCTTTTCATCTTCCCCGTTATCTGTAGCGGGCAGTATAGGGATAAGGTGTTATTGAGCTATTAATGCTCTGATCATCGCAGGAGGGTAACAGCAATAACCGAGCCTCAGTTAGAACTTCATTGGCTACAGCTCTGCCATCTATTACCCTCCAAGGGTCCTTATAAGGACTGGCTTAAAGGGGCGAAGCAAGAATGCTTTTCATATTCCCCGTTATCTGTAGAGGACAGAGTAGGGATAAGATGTTATTGAGCTATTAAAGCTGTGATCATGGTAACAGCAATAGCCGAGCCTCAGTGAGAACTTCATTGGCTACAGCATTGCCATCCATTACCCTCCAAGGGTATTTTTACAGAAGCATTATAGAAAAAATCAATATATTACAAATGTTGGTGTCTTAGGTATTAATTTTATCTTAAATCAAAAATCTTAAAACAAATTTGAATTAAATTAGTAAACACGTTTACAAATAATATATATATCTCATTCTTTTCAAATGATGTAAATTACGGTATCATTTATTCAGAATAGTATAATTATGATGGAGTAATATCGATCATTCATAAAAAAAAAGTTGATTTGGAAAAAAAATCTTCAGCTGTTTGTTGGGTCTTCTTTTAGTTTCGATGAACTAGTTAAGATGGAAGGTAGAGAAAGTTAAAAAAAAATAGTACCGTGAAAAAAGGAAGAAGAAAGAGAACAAAATAAGTCTTCACATCGAGTTGATTCCCATATGGAAGTGGCTGCATTACAAACATAAAAAAGCCTTTTTTTCCTCTCTGTCTTTGACTTGTGTTTTTTCCTTCTTTCACTCTTGGATTTTTTTTTTTTTTTATAGTTTGGCCACCAGAAGAGACTCACAACCGACGAACGTCTTAGGCAGCAGTAAAAGATTTGTTTGTCCAGGGGGCTTCTCGTGCTAATGTCGCAGCGCGTGTGAACGGGAGGTCCGGTAATGATCGGGTAGCGTGTCACAGTGGTTGTTTGACTTGGACCACACGGCGATGTCGCGACACGTCCATAATTAGGGCTTCCGAAGCGGACTTAAAAGCCTATTATCTCTGATCCCGAACTAAAGTAAACATGGGTTACGGCAGAAAACAGAAGTGCGACGAAGATCGACCCTGGCGCCATTAATATTAAGGATAGACATCGGCCACTGGATGATACCGGGACTGGCTCGTTATTATTCCGTGTGCTTCCAGACGGTTGCTCTGTACTTAACACTTCAGCAAATGTTGTCACGGTTGTCTTTTGCATGTCAACCGTTAGACGGCGCTCTGTGCGATATTAGTGTGTAAACACACATATCAGCTGTTTCATCATTCATTTAAACTACCCAAGTCGAAATCAAATGATATCGGTTTAGTATAGTACTAACCAAACAATACCGAGTAATTAAAAACTGCTGACTTAACATAACAACCAGTGATACAAAAGACGTAATTCCGTAAATATACATTTACTCCATTTTAAGGGAATAATTACCTATAAAATACACATTATCAATTTTAAGGAAATAAAACAATAAGAATCACGATGAATTAGGAAGACGAACAATCATTTACTCCTTATAAGGACTGGCTTAAAGGGGCGAAGGAAATATGCTTTTCATCTTCCCCGTTATCTGTAGAGGATAGTGTAGGGATAAGGTGTTATTGAGCTATTTTTAAAGGTCATGGTATGAGGGTAACAGCAATAACAATCACTTATTGAAACCATGGAGGTTATTAAGAAAAAAATTATTATAAAATCTAATTGGTGTATTATATTAATTTAGTATTTCTTACTCTAAGAAGTTTTAAGCAAATAAATACTAATATAATTTATATATTTTTTTTGGTTTTATGTTTTTTATTAAACACAGAGTTTTTCCTGTAATCGTTTATTTTTAATTTTATATTTTCAATCAAACCATTCTGAATTTTATGCATTAGCGAAGCTGAATCCAGTATCCATAGGGAACTGTTCAACTGGTTACCATAGTAACCAGTGGATTTCATTTTTCAGATGCGTGAATGAAACCTCAATCTTAGGCATAAATTAACGACGCGAAAGGAGGTGAAATAGGAAAATCTGTAGTCAAACAACCACCGAAAGAGTTGATAAGGAATTTAATTGCTAGTTTTCCCATGTTGAACCATTAGTGGACTTCTTGTCATCCGCCTGGGCTTAAGTCTCATTTATCAGTCGGCCCAATACCTCAGATGATTTGCAGGAAAGTACTAAGGTAATCCACGCGGACAGCCAAAAGGGGCTGGTGTAGCTTTTCGAACCTCGTTATCCCGTATTCCCAGACAGAACACTCTCCTATCTGTCTCATACACCCGCGGTAGTAACCACTCTATCATGGCAGAGCCAGCGATTCCCTAGCTAGACGATGTTCACGTGCCTGCTCCTTACACTCGGAGGACGTTGGGTACTTTAAGTAACGGGGGCCCGAATTGCACTTCAGAAGCTCGAGAGGTTTACGCGTGCTTAGGCAGCCATGGAACGGGAAGTGTGCATGCCGGCCCAGCGAGCTGAGGGTGAAAGAGAGAAAGAGAGAGAGAGAGAGAGAGAGAGAGAGAGAGAGAGAGAGAGAGAGAGAGAGAGAGGCAGCGTTTGATAAATTCGGCCATTAAGGCAAGGTAAACGTCGCCGCGAGCCAGGCGGCCGCAAGGCAGGCAGTGGTGCAGTCAAGCGGCCCGGCCGGCTCTCAGAACCCGTGGAACCGCAGTAGGCCATGCAAAGGTAGTCTTCCAGAGCGTGCTTCTCTTTTCTGGCGTGCCGCTTATAAAGCGGCACAAAACGCGCGCGAAACCTAAACCCAGCCCTCCATCGACTTGTCGGGTCGCACAGGGCAAGTCGGTGGTAGTTCCCAATTCCTTATACCTGTTTGTGAAGTGATGCCGTAGCTAGGGGTGTTTGTAGACGATGCCGTACGTTGGGTGCCCGGAAAGCGAGCTTCCTTTAATCCTTTCGTACGTCCAGGTAGGTGTTGGTATCGCAGATCGGTGCGCGAAGCGATTCTCCACTTGCCACTTGTTGCACGGCAAATACTGGGTCTTAGTGTGTGTGGACGCTGGCGAAACGAAAAATTCCCCGGCACGTGATTTGTCCGCACTCCCATTAAAATGGAGATTCCTTCTCGGTCTTAAGTGACTATCTTAGGAATGGCCACGTTTTCTTAAAAACGCTGTAAGATTTAAATGACGGGTCCTCGTTTCATGACGCGTTTCTTTTTAACTCCGAAACTATTCCTTTTTATCTGTAAATTCAATCGTGTGACGGATTCTGCTAGTAGTTCTTTTATGCGGTTCAAAATATGAACCTTAAACGTGATAAATACCTCGAAGCGACTGCTGAACACTTAAGTCAAAGAATAAAAAATAATTATTATTTCTGAGCTTTCTCTTCTTTGCAAGCGTAAAGTTCTGATTGAGCTTCTTTTCAATATGCAAAAAAAAAAAAAAGCCGAACACACTAAAAGAATTTCTGGTGGCGCGTCTACCAAGATGGGTTGCAATCACCCTCAGATTCTACATAACACATCGGTAATCAGTAAGATGCTTGAGTTGGTATGCTACAATATAAGTCAATGTAACAAACAGCCAGTGCGCCACCTGACGACGAAAACACTATACGACTAATGCTTTCTGAAATTTGCTGAGTGTATGATCAAACTGAATATATATATATATAATATAATATATATATATATATATATATATATATATATATAATATATAATATATATATATAATATAATATAACCTTCTAATTACAATTTTATGTTTTATTTTAGTCATTTATACTAGGAATTAATGTTTGCTTAGAAAACAAGGATTACTGATATATATCTTATCTTACGAAAAGTATAATCAGAGAAAAACTATAACGTTTAAATTATATTTTGTAGTTCTTTAATAGAAATTAAGGTTTGGAATAGAAAACAAAAAAATGCATTATGAATTCCTTAAATTTACCTTGTTTTAAAACTAAATATTTGAAATGATTATAATTGCAGTTTTATTATATAAAACATTTTACTGTAATTAATAAATGTTGTGTGAATTTCTCTCTCCAGTATATACGATGTATTTGTATTATGTTATAAGCAGCAATCGGAATTAATGTTAATTCTTTTAATTATGTATTACTTTTTGATTATTGCTATTTATCTGAGCACTGTTATTTAAATTTGTCCTTCTTCCATTATTTCATTTGTAATCATATGAAACCAGAATCTCAAAAAAAAAAAAAAAAAAGACTAGAAAACGGATTATTAAAATATTATTTTTTTAACAAATTGGGGATACAATATTATTCGTACTCTAGTGGCAATAATTTAAATTAAAACCACTTATTATAGGATTTTTAAAAGAACTTTCAGTAAGTATTTTTTTTAAATTAGAACTGGCTAGATTTTTGTAATGGAACTCTACGAACAAACAAAATCCGAAAGGATCTAATTTTATAGTTCATTATAACTTTTTTTTCTTTTTGTATATGTGAGTCTCTTATTAAGAATTTTCGTGTGAATATAAGTAACCAGAAAATGTTTTAAAATTTTAAAATTTTGAACGTATGCCCTCGTAATTAATTTCTTTCTATGTTGTAACAATTTCTTGTCCTACTACTTAGAAAACTGAGTTACAACCATAACAAAATCCCCAGTATTTCATTTTCTATGGGGTGATGATGTGCATTCTCATTGCCACCATTCATCACCCGGTACCATATGTTTGTGCTGATTATTTTCTTCCCTCTCATCCACAGCAATCCTTTCTCTCCAACATATTTTTTTTCTTGGCTCGAGCCTGTTAACTTCCCCACACACATGTGGTATCAGTTGTTTTTTTTCGCGTCTCCTCAGTTATGACGAGTACTGCAAAGATGTTTCTATGGATGTATCTGTGATAAGTGACGCTGAAAGAGAAATGCCTTCTGTATTTTGTCGTTGAGAATCCGTATGTTTATCTGACTCCGGCCAACAACAGGAGGGTTGCCAACGAGATCGCCACGGTCCTGTTCAAGTCCAAGAGTCCGACATATAAGCTTGTCAAAGAACCTCCTTGTCCGTCGGTTAACCTGAAGAACGTCTCAAAACACGGAGACATTCCGTAACTGATCTGTTCTGAGGCCCTCTCTTCTACCCCCGCATGCCACGCCGACATGTCGGTGTCATCGGCGCAGTTGTAGAGCGAAGACCCCTTTTTCTCTTCGCTTTCCCCCGTATCGTGGACAAATTTGTGTCCAACAGTGCTACCCATCCGACCATGAACATCGGCTTGCAGTCTTTGCGGCGTCGGCGTCCTTTGAAAGGCGACTCGAAACCAGTCAGGACATCTTGTATACTCTCCCCTACCCCCTTCCGCTACTTTAGATTCTACCATATGATAACGACACACACTTAGAAGTCAGACAAATTTAAAGCGACACCGTTTAGTTCAGGAACTTTGATGCCTAAAAATACCTTTTACTGTAATGTTTTATTCTCACACGCGAATTCTCCAAGTAACCACAGGTCTGGTTATATCCACTTACTGTTATAATTTGTTCACTTAACATATTTCCTGTTGACCTTTGCTCGACATAAGGGTAATTGTGTTTGGTAAACGCAGACGACTTGATAACATCGACTTCCGATGGACACTTGGCGACCACTTCACTCGTACAGTACTCGAGAGCTTAATCAACTTCAGTTGATTACACTTCGGACTATTATAGCGTGTGTTAAGGGAAAACGTAAAGAAATCGTTCATAGAGTTTACTACAACTCACTCCACGATTAAGTTGAAACGTATACAATTCCTTATAGTCCTTATAAGGACTGGCTTAAAGGGGAAGCTAGAATGCTTTTCATCTTCCCCGTTATATCTGTAGAGGACAGTGTAGGGATAAGGTGTTATTGAGCTATTAAAGCTCTGATCATGGCAGAAAGGTAACTGCAATATAGCCTTCATTGGCTACAGCATTGCCACCCATTACCCTCCAAGGGTATTATTCCTTCACAGTTTTCTACCTATCGTATTGAGCAATTAAAGCTCTGATCATGACAGGAGGCTAACAGCAATGGCCGAGCCTCAGTTAGAACTTCATTGGCTACAGCATTGCCATCCATTACCCTCCAAAGTTATTGGTTTGAATGAATCAATCCTATCGTATATCGTACATATCGTATTACTAATTTATATATGAAGAAGAAATAATAAAAAAGATGGTGTTTTTATTATTTATTAAAAATAGTTGAAGATAGTTTTCAAATTCTTCTACAAACATAAGTCAGTTAAATTTTCGTTATTTTTAAAACTTATATATAAATAATTATAATATTTTATATTTTTAACTGAATGAATTTGAATGTCTCGATATATTCACCTCGAACTTATTCTCAAATACTAACGCATGTATTAATAACATTAATTTTAAGTGTTTCAGGGAGAGGGCGCTACTGATAATTTTGAGCTGTTCTTATATTTGTAAATTTATGTGAGAAATACTGATTCATAAATGAATTTTGAAATTGTTTTATTAACTTAACAATGTATAGATCTTTCTGATGATAAACTTTTTATACATGTTTTAAAATAATTATAAAAATATTCCCTTTCTATATCCAATTAATTATTACAGGCAGTAAACTTTTTAAAATAGCTGATTTTAAAATACCGGTAGTTATTAGCCTTTTATATATATATATATATATAATTTAAACAAATGCTTTGATTTTGTTTATTTCTTGTTCTACTGCTATTAAAAAAGGTGGATTCTGGTGAACAAGAAATTCAAAAGACGAACACATCTGATACAGAAAATCTATTTATGACGAGATCTAATTTATCTAAGAATTCCAGACAAGTTCTGATGTATGTCGTATTTGAACTTAATTATAAAACGTTTATAGAAATTTGAGTAATTTTTAATACCTGACTTACACCCGCTGATTATCGCAATTTTTAGAGCCCTCAAAAGTGAAGTGTGTGTGTGTGTGTGTGTGTGTGTGTGCGTGCGTGCGTGCGTGCGTGCGTGTGCGTGCGCGCGCGCGCTTATGCTTTCTCAAAAATACCTATGACTTTTATCGCTCAAAGTAAACAGAAGTTTTGGAAAATGATAGGTGGTCGTTCTTTATCTGTCACCTTAGTAGAGTTCATAGCTATTAATGATGAAGACTTCGGAGCGACAGTACTGCAAGCAACTGCACCCTCTCAGGTTCTTTATTTTGTATTGTCGTCAGAAACACTGTGACTTTTATGGTATTTTTTTGTCGCAGGATTAAAACTTCGAGTTTACCTGAGGAATAAACTCTACTCGACTTCGCCAGAAAAAAGATCAAAATGGCACTCTAAAAAGGCATAAAAAAAGTTACTCTAATCGGGACGGGAATCGAACCTACAAGCTTTCCTCTGGCAGTACAGCATTATGGAACCAAAAACGTTGTCCCAAAAACATCTTTTTTTGTTTACATTTAAATGAGTTGAAATGGCACTATCCAATCCAAATCCAATTTCAAATCAAAATCCAATTATAAAAAAGCTATGAAAAGTGTAAATAAAATAGATTTTAAAGTCTTTTTTTCCCCTATGAAGACGTTTTATGAATCTAATGAAGAAATTTCACAATTTCAAGGTCGATAGCGTTACATCCTTTGGAAAATGCGTCTGACTTTGACTCCATCCCTTGAGAAGTCTCTCTCTCTCTCTCTCTCTCTCTCTCTCTTCGGAAGAATATTTATTCCGTTTTCAAAACGACACAAACTGACCGTTCTTCTCATAAGAAGAGACAGGATCTTCCTAATTATTCGGTTTTTCATTCCAAAATATGCGCAAGCTGAACAGAGAAAAGATGCAGTCTGCAAACATATAAAAATAAATAAATCATGCCTCTTAACCCAAAGTAACAATATACTTTAGATTTACAACCTTTTGGGGAGGAAGGTTTTGTAATGCTCACTCATCGATCCAAGTTCAGGATACCTCAAGAGAAGATCAAGAGGATTGGGGGAGGGGCAAAGGAGCAATCATATGAATATAATGCTTGTATAAGCGTATATATGTTTTGTTGATGCATATATTTTGTTAAAAATAACTGCTTCTAATATTTCAGTATATATTTCTTTTGGGCCTTTTCTTGGAGGAGCGGAAGATGGCCCACTGCATAAAGGGTGGGATCCCTGGTATTTAATTACTAGCGAGCCCTTGTTTCTGGAGAAGTAGTTAAGGTCTTGGAAAATATTAGGGTTAGAATCCAAAATTAGATTGACGAGAGAAGGGATCTGTTCGATAATCAGATTCTAACGTGCATTTCTCTCACTGGAAGATTGATGTTTTAGAAATTTGATTCCATTTGACAATAAAGCGACGACAATATTGGATCGAGGCGAAGGCTATAATTTCTGATTTTCCGAAGACATTTGATAAAACATCACACGGCAAATTAGTGTTTACAGCGCGAATGATGAGGGGTTGATAAGCGGGGAAATGAATTACACACTGATGAAGCGATAAATGTTGACGTGATTGCGTATGAGGAAAAGGAGTTTCACAGAGGGGAAACTGACGAGTGGGATACGGCAGGATTTTGTGCTTGGACTGACCATTGCTTGCTTAACTCACGTATGCACTGATTTAATTCACTTCTTTGCTGATGATGCGAAGTTGGGGACACTTATGAAAACTAACTCTGATGTAGAATTACTTAAGGATGATTTATATAGCCTGGCGGGTGGGAGGGGGGTATCTATTCACTTTCACCAAGTGTAAAGTTTTTGCATTTTGGATTAAGGAGATTGCGCTGTAGGAAGTAAAGGAACTTGGATTGTAATTGTGGGATTGAAGTTCAAGGGATATACACAACAAAGGCAAGGGCAGACATATACAAAGGATTGTTGGAATAATGACATATTTCAACATATATAAGGCATTAATCTGACCGCATTTATACTACTGTTTGCAGATTTAATATTCAATAAGAATAACATTAGGAAAAAAAGGTCCAAAGGGGAATAAATGAGATGTGGAAACGATTGGTGTATTGTACTATCGTTACCATTATAAACTCGGCGTAGTTTTCCTTAACAGACAGGATCCACAGAATATAACTTGTACAACGTACAACACAAATTCTGAGGTTAAGGTGCATGCTCCCGCATATGTTAAGCACCGAATTTGGATGCAAATAAGTCTTAAATACAGGACAGTGTGCACACTCAAATGTTGCAAGTTTAAAGCAAAGCAACATAACTAAAAAAATCACTCACAAGATATTGTTTACTGGTAAAGAAACCATTATAAAATATACACAGAAGAATATATTTAATCCAGTGGGCTCGTCTAAACCAACTGGGCTACTGAGACGCATTCTAAACTGGAATGAAATCTTTAAATCAACATATAAT
Source organism: Typopeltis vanoorti (assembly GCF_054136105.1). Lineage (NCBI taxonomy): Eukaryota > Metazoa > Arthropoda > Arachnida > Uropygi > Thelyphonidae > Typopeltis > Typopeltis vanoorti. The sequence continues at coordinate 17,218,043 of NC_143562.1, read as the reverse complement.
GTAGTATACTGTGTGTGTGTGTGTGTGTGTGTGTGTGTGTGTGTGAGCGCGCTTAGGGATAAACTGACTGGCGTATATAATTAGTCTAAAGATTATTCCATCATAATTGTCTCATGATTATGTTATATTGTTGTTGAATAGCTCGTATTATGCTAATTCTTGTTACGGTTTACTGTTTGTGCGTGCGTGTTGAACATCATCCGAGTGATCTGTTAATTAGTAATTAATAAATGATGAGTTATGCATGCTACTTTTAAATGTTATTATTACTAAAATTTCGAATGAGTGTTATGTTAAGCACACAGTTATATGGACATTGAAGGAAAATGATTGCTAAGGCATTCGATGATAATACATAATAAACACTAAATAAATTTTGCACTTTTGCGTTTTACACATACAAAATAACAAATTCTAAAGTAATTAAATACTCTTCACCTACATTATCGAATACTATCTTAAGATAGTATTCGCTACATACACAGCATTTTTAGGGTTAACTTTTGTTGTTTTTGTCACTACAAAGCACACACGGAACCCTACAATTTTGTAGGGTACCATGAAAATTCATCGAAAAAATAGTTCATCGAAAGCCAATTCATCGAACGACAATTCGTCGAAAATGTAATTCATCGAAAAAACAATTCACCGAAAATTTTAACTAAAATTTCATTAAATTGATCAGCCAAAGCGGAATTGCAAAATATCATTTCGCAACTTTTTTTGAAAATCTTATGATAAAAGTGATCCATTTAGAACAAAAACTGAACCGTGCAGTCAGCTTCTTGTAGCGAGAACTTCTACTAATTCCTCCAAGTCAGAGAGTTATTGTAATACATCATTTGGATTCTTTGTCGCCCCGAATATAGCTCAACTGAAAACTGGAACGGTTCGACATTTTCTTGTAAAAGTTTCAAATAGCGAATCTGATTCAGATTCGCTATTTAAAACTTTTATTCATCCCACAATAATTGCTGTATTGAAGTCACATATTACTACTAGTAACAATAATAATAACAATGGAGCCTGCGTAGGCTGGGCTTTTCCTCCGGAAACAGGCAAATCAGTCCCGTGAACAAACAGAAACAGTTATCCTACAAGAAAGACAATAAAAAACCACATTGTTCTATAATTATTAAATTAGCATTCTCGTTCTGCACGGTTCCGTTTTTGTTCTAAATGGATCACTTTTATCAAAATATTTTCGAAAAGTTACAATTTTCGGCGAATTGGTTTTTCTATGAATTTCATTTTCGACGAATTGTCGTTCGATGAATTGTTCATTCGATTAATTGCCTTTTCGATGAACTCTCTGGATACTTTTTGTAGATAAAGAATTCGTTTATCAATACAAATAGGACTATTATTAACAATAATCATAATTTTTATAAATTTTAATGGAAGTTTGCTGTTTATTATTAATATTAATAATTTATCTCTTTAAGTTCCTTTAGAGTCTAGAATCTAATTAGAATCTAAGAATACACCATTTCGTTTCACAGTTAGAGATAATAAATATACACCACACGATTTTAATGGATCTTTGTGAATTCGGAAAGTCGACCGTGAGATGCGGTGATCAATACCCTTGGAGGGTAATGGATGGCAATGCAGTAGCCAATGAAGTTCTAACTGAGGCTCGGCTATTGCTGTTATCCTCTTGCCATGATTAGGGCTTTAATAGCACCTTATCCCTACATTGTAATCTACAGATAACGGGGAAGATGAAAAGCATTTTTGCTTCGCCCCTTTAAGCCAGTCCTTATATATATTATATCCTTATATAAGGACTATTGGATCTTTGTGATCAACTGAGGAAGCATAGACCAAGGGTAACGGATGGCAACTCTGCAGCCATTGAAGTTTTAACCGGAGCTCGACTATTGCTGTTACCCTCTTGCCATGATTAGGTCTTTAATAGCTCAATAACACCTTATCCCTGTTATCTGTAGTGGACAGTTTCCATTCTGGAACCCATGTTCAATAGATGGAGTTCTTTTCATTGGATGATTGAATATCATTCTCAGTAAAATGACAAACTTCCCCGTTGTTTTATAGTTGCTTTAAATAATTCTTGTCGTGTGTACCATCTTTTATTTTTATTTTATAAATTTTAATGGAAGTTTAGTTCTTATTATTAATCTAGATTAATCGCTTTAGGTTCCAAATCTAGAATCTAATTAGAATCTAGAAATACACCATTTCATTTCACAGTTAGAGATATAAATATATATAACACGAAAGTGTTTCCATTCTGATTTTGACCTTGGTGCTATTTTTTTTTATTTATTATTTTTTTTTATTTACCATGCTTCGTATGATCATATTTGATTTTAACAAAATTGGGAACCTGGGGATACGAAGCATTATCCACCTGCTCAAAAAAAAGATACCCAAAGCGGGATGGGAGTTCCCATTACAACTCCTGCTGTGCAAAAAGTTAGATTACGCCCATTTCATCACGTCCGCTCAGCACCTTATTGTGTGATAGTCTCGTGAGACATATTCAAATTCCGCCCAAATGTAGCTATCAGGTATCGAGATACCCTACTAATAAATTATCACTACAGTCCCTGTGGCCCCCGCAAAACCCACGGGTGTTTCGAAACTAGTGAAGGCAACTACTGTTCTTCTATTCCTCGTGCTCTCGCGGGACAACAACAATATCATTCTTCGCTCTCTCTCTCTCTCGGTACAGACTGCTCCGTAGAGAAACGGCATTCAGAGGGCAGATGGCTGGACGCTGCTGGCGGCTGTTTCGCTCTACGTCGCAAACGTTCACACTTCGCTGACCCTGTCGAAGAGTAACGGATGGTACACAGAGGGAGGAAGTATGAACAGCGAGGACTACCCTTTTAGCCAGAAAGCACACGACTGTAAATCAGTTTAGGTCGCCAACGGCAAATCAGTGCTTTGCTTATTTCGTGTTTGAAAATAAGCACCGATTCTCTGTTAGAGCAAAATTGTCACAGGAAAAGGAAATGACGTCACAGGTCTTCACGTTAATAGAAATATCTATAATATAAATATGCATAGAAAGTTATCTTACTATCGTTTTTTACACTGAAATATTTAAAGTTATATAAAATATTTTTTTGAAAGATATTCTAAACGTCTTCTTCCTAACATGGATTTTTAGGCCTGGTGTCCTGTACCGGTCGCATCTCATCTTTTTCTTGGTCTTCCGATTCTTCTTTTCCCACTTATTTTATATCTGTATAATATCTTCGGTAATATGCCGTTGTGCATTCGATTTAAATGTCTAGCCATTTTTGTTTATACTGTCTTATGTAGTAATTAATTGGTTTTATTTTCAGGGATTGTAAAATTTCCTCATTTTTTTTATGGTCCCACTTGGTATATCCAGCTGTTTTTCTGAGAAATTTCAATTCTGCTGTTTGAATTCGTTTTTCATCTTTCCTTTTTATGGTCTATGTTTCACTTCCGTATAGTAGAGATTTTTGACAAGACATTATATAGTCTGATTCTAGTGTGTTTTTGTACTAGAGATGGCTTAAATATATTATTTATTATGCCATTTACTTTGACAAAGTGTGATATTTTGGTGTCTATGTCTTTTTCTTCTTCGCATGATAAATCACATCCCAAGTATTTGAAAGATATTGTCATATTATATTGTTTGGAGATATACATATATTGAAAATCAGAAGTGAGAGGGTACATCCTTGTCGTACTGCCCTTGATATATCTTTCCATTTTGAAATGTGTTCTAATTTAATTGCTATTTTATTTCCTGTGTATATTTCTTGAATTAAACACAAAAGTTAGTTTTTGTATAGTTATTTGGTATATTTATTATTCTAAACTTAATTTATTAAAATATTAGAGAAATACCTGGATTTAAAGATTATAATGACTAAAATGTAAATATACCTTTAATAGATATATATAAAAAATTTATAAATATCGACAGAGAATTTGCGATTCTTCTGTCAAAAAAATCGAATAAAAGAAAAGTCCTTTTTAGGACTTCCAGGGTAACAAATGGCAATGCTGTAGCCAACGAAGTTTTAACTGAGGCTTGGCTATTGCCCGTTACCCAGCCATGACTGGAGCTTTTAGCTCGTTAACACTCCATTCACACAGATTCTCTTCATTCAGATGACGGGATAAAGAGTCAAGGACTCAGTCCATCGCCCAGTTCTTTTATGAACGAAATTTGAAGTTTAATTTAATAAGAAATTAAAACCTTTCTGTGATTTTTTATTCATACATAACAGATATATAGTTTCTAAAGTTTAATTTAGGGGTACTTAAGGGTCAAAGCTGTATAACTGAGAGGAGACCTCCACATAGCCTTTAAAGGAATGTGGAGATCCGACCAGGGCTTCTGACCTAATGTCCAATCCTCACCTTCTCGTGGTACACCCTGTTAAGTATCTACCTGGATACTGAACGAACGAGGATGAGCTGGCAATTTGGGATTTAGCCGACCAAATTGTATTCTTATTGGCTTAAACCAATATAGAAAATGATGATACAACATGACAAAATTTCATGCAGGCTGGGGCGTCGCCCGGTTAAACAAGGCTCCCCGTTGTTTTCGCCAGGGAACCAGAGCGAACATCGAAAAGTCATAATAGGGATGACTGAAACAAAAAAACAAAAACTGGTGAGATTTTTCTGAGCAATAAATACAAAATGTTATATTCAGGAAATGACAATCAAGGAAAAGAAGGAGTAGCCATAGTATTCAACACAAAATACGAGGCTAATCTTCTTGAATGGCAAGCAGTCTCAAGTAGAGTAATGTGGGCAAATATGAGAATGGGGAACTGGAAAATGAGACTTATTTGTGCCTATGGTCCCACAGAAGGTTCTACTAAGGTAGAAATGGAAGAACTTTTTGATGCTTTAGAAAAAGCAACTGACACAATGAAAAAGGAAAACTTGGTCCTTTTTGGGGATCTAAATAGCAGAGTAGGAAATGATTGTCAGACCTACAAAAATATTTTGGGAAAATTTGGAGAAAAGAGCAAAGCTAATAATAATGGCAAATATCTGTTGGATTTCTGCTCAGGACATGGACTGGTTATTACTAACACCATGTTCCAACATAAAAATGTGCACAAATTCGCATGGAGAGAAGAGGCAAGGAATAACAAAAGTCTCATTGACTATGTTATTGTTGATAGTGATGTTTTCTCCCTGGTGCAGGACACCAGAGTGTACAGAGGATTTGAAATTGGAAGTGATCACTATTTAGTCTTGAGCAGGATAAAATTGAATTTCACATTGAAAAGAATAACATGTAAGAAAGTTTTAAAGCGAATAAAAGTTGACCAGCTCTCAGATGTGAACTGTAGATTAACATACACAAAGATTATTGAATCAAAAATGAAAGAGTTTGAGAACAGGAACCAAACATTGGAGATTCAGTGGCAAGCCTTGAAGAAAACAATGATTGATTCAGCCAGAGAGACATGTGGTGAAGTTGTCTGCAAGGATAGAAAAATTAGAACTCCATGGTGGACACAGGAAGTTAAAGAGGCAGTGAAGGAAAAGAAGAAAGCATATCAAAAGTTCCTGGCAAATAAGTCAGTTTTTGCTTTTAGTGAATACAGAGACAAATGTAAGAAAGCTAAACAGTGTGTAAAACTAGCTAAATAAAAGTCATGGGAGGACTTTTGCAAGAACATAGAAAATAACTATCAAGAAGGTGGTAAAATATTCTGGAGGTTGTTGAAGAAGCTTAGAAATGGAGGAAAGAGTGCTGTAAAAGGAGTTAGAGATGATAAAGGTGACATGAAAATAGGAGAAAAAGATATCCTTGAAGTATGGAGTAATTACTTCGAAAAAATGCTAAATGAAACAAGCAGTGAGAGCACAGTGGTAAAAAACACTCAACAGGCATACAGTAAGGAATACATATCCACACTTGAAGTAGAAAAAGCCATCAAAGGCTTGAAATGTGGAAAGGCAGCAGGAGTAGATGATATTCCACCAGAAATGCTGAAGTATGGTGGTATAAAAGTTTTGCAGTGGCTGCACTGCATAGTTCAGAAAGCCTGGACAGAGGGACGAATTCCCGATGATTTGAGTAGAGCCCTAATAGTACCCATCTATAAAAAGGAAAATAAAACTGAATGTGAGAATTACAGAGGTATTTGCATAGATCTTGCCAGAAACTGAATGTTTCTGGCAAGATCTATGCAAGTATACTTGAGAAACAGTTGAGAAGAATTGTGGAAGAAAAGCTTGGTGAAGAGCAAGCTGGATTCAGGCCAAATAGAGGCTATTTGATCAGATCTTCACTTTACGACAAACAGTTCAGAAAGCATGGGAATATAACAAAATCTGATCTGTATTTAAGTTTTGTCGATCTGGAAAAGGCATATGACAAGGTGCCAAGAGAGAAGCTATTCAATACATTACAGTTATATAGTGTCAATGGGGCATTATATCAAGCAATACTTAGTCTTTATTTGATTTGTAAGTCAGCAGTTAGAATTGAAGTAAGTACAGGAAGATGGTTTAATGTTAAATCTGGTGTGAGACAAGGATGTACATTATCCCCTGTGTTATTCATTATCTATATGGATCACATTATGAAGGAAAGTGGTATTAAACATGATATCAGAATTGGAGATGTTAATGTCAGCTCTTTGCTTTATGTGGACGATGTTATATTTCTAAATAAATCCGCCACAAGTTTGCAAGATTCCCTGACTAAATTGAATAACTGTTGTAATAGATATGGTATGAAGGTCAGCATTAAAAAGACAAAGACAATGAAAATAGGTAGAATTGTTGAAAATGTCACCTTTATTGTGAATGGGGAACCTGTGGAACAAGTAAAACATTTCAGCTACTTAGGTACGATTTTCAGTGAAGATGGTAAATTAGATATGGAAATAGACAACACGGAATCAACAATGCATGGTAGGAAGTCAATTGAATAAAGTCATATGGAATAAGAGAGAAATGAGTCGGAACACTAAATTAGCTGTATACAAGACAGTGTTCAAACCAGTTTTAACTTATGGATCTGAGAGCTGGGTCAGAAGTAAAACACTTGACCAAAGACTAGAGACCGCAGATATGAGAGTCCTCAGAAAGATTAGAGGCGTGAATAGATGTCATCAATGGCAATTTCATATTAAAAATGAGGATATTAGGAAAGAACTTGACATTGTCAGCATCCAGGAATGCGTTAGCAGAGCTAATTTCAGGTGGTATGGTCATTTGAATAGACGAGGAAAGATTAGCAAAACAAGTGTTCTGTGCCAGGTTGGCAGCTAAACGACCCAGAGGAAGACCAAAATATACGTGGTACAAAGTGCCTTAGACGATAGAAATATAAGATCTGATAATGTTGGAGTCTTGACAAGTAACAGAGTGATTTGGAGGAAAATTGTAGATAGGATTTTAGTAATGATGTAATTTTTCATGTAGTACTATCATATCCTGTTCACCCCTTGAGAGTAAATGTCAGGAGTTTGATGATGATGAAGTTTAATTTAATAAGAAATTCAATGACGTTTATAGGAAATGCATATCCATAATAAATTTCGAATGATAAAATTTCTATCGTTAATCATTTGAAATAGAAACCTTCATGTTATGTTATGTATATAACAATAGATGGCGCTTTAAGAATTTATGAACACGAATTAAACTTGATTTATAAATATAATGGAAACATTTCTTTTCTGGACGTTTTCAAAATCTATTTATTCGTCAGAAAGAAGGATAACTTCATATTTGATTTTTTTTCCCGCATGCTAACAAACGTAACTCTTTGAATCTTAATAAATTTACTTGCAGGTGCTGACAGAAGACGTTACACAAATTGGCCCACCATTTTGAGTACGTGTCTGTTTGTACAATGCAAATAAACTAACGATCTGCAACAGCCTTTCTTCAAACACTGATTATACTCTAGTATTAGGAAAACAGATGCAATTAGCAGAGTCTCTGAACCAAAAATAAAATCGTTATTGGCTAGCTATAAGCCAGGGAGGTGGAACTGTCTGCCTCTGACTGATACTACCAAGGAACGTGGGGGTGTTGATGAAAAAACATATAATAGGGAAATGAACAGGATCGATTACTTATGTCAGCAACACAAAACTTGCAGATTTTTTAAATAAATAGAAAGTGGAAACCAATTAACTGCAGCAGGAAGAATTGAGAGTTATTAAGTGTGTTCATGAAAGGTGGATGCATTTTATAACATCCGGTATCATCGCTTCGCTTACTGGCGAATTGCTAGAATAGAAACAAACTCGTAGGGAAGAAAAAGGAAGTAGAAATTCATAGGATCACCCAATAGATGAATTTACGAGTATAGTAATTCTTTTTGCTCATAATTGTTCCCCCAAATAAATGCCCTTTATTTTACAGCTTGACATAACACCATTGACATGTTTCTCTCTTAATATAATAAGCCATTTTCCAATTGTTTGTGATTGTTTTTATGTGGAAGATTAGTTTCATCACCGTTTTCATCATTAGTTTCATCTTGAAGCCGCTTCCCCGCTTATTGGAGCCTGAAGTGGCTTAGAAAAATTTCTATGTTTGGTCTCTAGAACAGGCTTCAGGATTATGTCCAAATAGATAAAAACAACAACAAAAAATAGCAATAATAATAAAAAAATCCTTAGTCTATCCATATTAATAATGTACTATGTGCCTAAAATTGATTTCTTAGTTTTTACAATTAGTTCATGAGATAAAAGTGTTATCGTTTTTATCCAAAAAAAGTCAATAAATTGTATAATAAAAATATATTGTTTTAAAGTATAAAGTTTATTTTTAATTGATATAGAATATTTCTTTAAATTTCTAATAAAAATTGAATTTAGATAATTACACCTCTAATAATCTACAGTAAACTCTCTATATATTAATTACAAATGAGTTGTACACAGTGATCTTTCATATATTTTCATATAGTTGTACATATAATGATCTTTCATAAAGGTGTAATTATAATTATTTCATGTTATAATTAAAATGAAAATGATATTTAATTCGATACACCTGTAAAGGTTTATTTATAATGATCTTTCACAAAGGTGTAATTATTTCGTTATAATTAAAATGAAAATAATATTTAATTCGATACACCTGTAAAGATTTATTTATAAGAAGATATTTAATTTCATACACTGTAAAAGTATTCGATGAATATAAGCATTTATAAAAAATATATTGTATAATAATATTACACGATTTATATATTTATGAAAATAATCAACAAATATTTTCATAAATATAAATTACAGAAATATTGGTTTTAAAAAAAACTGCTAAAATAACGAGTGTTGTGCAGAAGATTGCGTCACTGTTCTGAAATCTTTTCATAGCATTAGATCCATTTGTGTAATTGTACATAGGAATTCCAGTTACATACAATTAAACTCCAAGCATTAACAAGACAAGGAAATCTTCCGGATGGGTAACTTCGGATGAGCTTCAAGAATTCATTCACTGTTTCGAAAATTGTTCCTCTCGGATATTATTTGCGTGCGATCTCTCATCAAAAAGTGTTTTGTTGTGTTACGTTAAAATCAATGGGGATAGAAACGACTTAGAACTGCTAATATGTTCCCAAAGACATAGAGTCAGCGAGAAAGATGAAAACAAGAACGACAGCCAAGAGAAAGTTTCTAAATAGGGAAGGCAGCATTCGACATGCCCTTATATTTCATCTTTGTGTAGAACTACCTACCAGTATCCGTGCAATCTGTATATTAGTGATGCTGCATTTTGTCATCTGCTTCCCCGACATTCCCACTCCTCCACAGTCACAAAGTTCGGCTAAGAGTTATCACCCCACCTTCTGCCGTGGATGTCGCCAGCATTTCACGCTTCCCCGAGCCTAACCGTCCTTGTAGCTGCAGGTCGCCAATGATGAATGGGACTATCAAGACAAGAGCGAGGAGGTGTTATCCTATGTCATAACCGCTGAGCTACGGGGACAGTCGACTTCATCATACCCGTGCTACAGTAATGGAAATACCGTTGTAGGTCTCATCGCTCGCGCTTTTAATGACTCCCTCTATTAAGTGGGTCCCGCAGTTTTAAAACTGTGTCTATCTCAGCGTCTCCGATCTCGCCGGTACGGCAGGGAGCATCGCAAAGACTCCAGGTCACGAACAGGATCGTTAATTCAAGATCCCAGCTCCAGCATCAATTTCGCGGTTCAGCATAACTAGTGTCATCCATCTCACGACCTGTCGTGTTGTCACGCCTCCCCCTCCCTACATTTGCCCCCCCCCTTCTTACCCTCCCTCCCGTAACTTATGACAGAAGATCCAGAAATATTTTCCTCAAAAGTCACAGCCTAAACTCAGAAGCGAGCTTCGAATGCTTGTCGTACTACAAAAGTGTCTAATTGCCTCGTGTTGTATCCGCTGATGCCTCCTGACGACATCATCAGTGTAAAGGAGTATCGGTGTCATCCATGCATTACGTACTTCCTGACAGAGACAGGGGATTTCCTCTCCAACCAATACTTACCGGCAATGAGGTGCAAAGACAAATTACACAAATCTATATGCCTTCCACCGTGCTGGAGGATTGGGATTCTTTCCATCCCCCCTGCCAAACTTAAGCCGTTTAAGTTACACAAGAAATATGCACCATCACGGTCCACCCACATGCAATACTTTTGGCTCATTACTAGGATTCCGACAAAAGCCAATCATTCTACTAGTTATTTTGCCTTCCACAAACTTTAACAAATCATAGGAGACTTTGAATATTAAACAGCTTTTAGCTTAAAACAGGCCAATGCATGTAAATATTTAACCTGTGATTATTAAATACGTAACGCATTACTTACAACGAAATATAGGTAGGACAAAATCGTAAATATGGCTTTTCTGCATTACTGATGTGCAATGTGGATAGTGCATGATTATTTCATACATTTTACATATTATTTCTCTCTCAATATTTTTGCTTGAACGAACTCCAATATCTGGAGTTATTAGATCGATTAATATATTAAATAAATATTAATTATACAATTAAACTTTATAAAAAAATTTCATTTTTTCTTTTATTATTATCTTAGTTAATTTCATAAATCTAATATTACCAATATATTCATTAACTAATCTAAAACACCTTTTATTTATTTTAATATAAGGACTATAAGTGAACTTCTCAGGAGGAATTATTGATTTTATCTTTTGTTTGAAGGGTAAAATGCAATTTCTGTCGAGGGTTGTTTTTACTCAGAGAAATTAAATAAATTAAATATACTCTTTTTTGTAATGATTATGTTAAATTGGTAATTCTCGCATTTAACATATTTTCTTGTCTCCCATTATCTTCACGGTGAGCGATTATAGATTATATACATACATAGTGAAAATAATAATAGTTGTAACTGCTCTTAGTTCTAAATTAACTGAGAAATCGTCTGTCGCATATGAGGTTCTTTGTTTTGATTGAATAGTTCGTACGTCGTTTTGGATTTTTTTAGGTCAGTTGTTCCTTTCCAAAATTATCCCGGTGTCTAGTTCATGTATGAAAGCTTACATAGGTTAGATTGGAAGAAATTAATCAATCGCTGAGAGGTCTCTCTGTTCACGCTTTCAATGCCTTATCTTATAGTTCTTATAAGAACTGGGCGATGGACTGAGTCCTTGAATCTTTATCCCGTCATCTGAATGAAGAAAATCTGTGTGGATGGAGTGTTATTGTGCTAAAAAGCTCTAGTCATGGCTGGGTAACGGCAATAGCCGAGCCTCAGTTAAAACTTCATTGGCTACAGCATTGCCATTTGTTACCCTGGAAGTCCTAAAAAGGACTTTTCCTCCTTCCTCAATGCCTTATCTAAAGCAATCACTTCCTCTTTAGCTATTTCATAGGCATATAGAGAAGTGGTTTGCTGTCGAAATAGCCTGAAAATAAACTATCAACTCATTTAAACACTATATTTGAAAACACTTTTCCAATTACATTAAACTTGAGAAATTATATTCTTGGTTTAATCCTTTATTCAAATGTAAGCAAATAAAGTTTGCACGTGAAGTCGCTTCACGACTGCGATATTTGTATATAGATGATGACGACGTCATTGCCTTAGTATCCCATAATGCACAGCAATCTTCCTTTCAGAAAGTATATTGCTTTGCTATGCATTATGGGAAGGGTCACTACCTATATCGGCTACAAGCTATTAGAAATAATGAAATGTATATGTAATAGACATCTTTATGTGAACACAATTATTAAACTTCGCTCAGACAATTTTAAATAGGATTCTTTGCAGTGGTCTAGATTGCTACCTATTTCTTGTGTTTACTAGCGATTTTTAAAGTTGTGAAAACATAGATCTGATGAGAGGACTATGCGAGGAAGGAGGGTTGAAAAGTTCTGATAAACACCTAAAACAAAAATAATATATAAAAGCAACTGATATAACAAGAAAGAATATATCTTTGCAAATGATGCAGCAGACGTGTAACAAGTGTATAACACTTCGTGGAGAATACGAGGAATAATGTGTAAGTTGGTTCTAAGGATAGGTCAAAATGTTTTTGACCTAAGGATAGGTCAAAAACATTTTGACCTATCCTTAGGTCAAAATGTTTTGTCATTTACGTGTCACAAAACTAACGTATTCTTTATTAACCTAGAAATCATCAAGCCCTCTCAGAAGGCGTTTTTATGTGAATCTCAACCGCAAAATGTTGCAAACCTACAGTAGATTAATACCGTGGTTTAGCTAAAGGTTAGATTATCCGAAAGCTCTGTTCTATAGACAAATACGGACCTTTTGAAGTCCAGTCAGGCTCTAATAAGCACAATAATGGTCTCACACTGGGCGATGAAATTTAACCCCCCCCCCAAAGAACCAGACCCCAATTAATAGTTAGATACATCTGATTTTTTTTTTATTTTAAAAAATAACGTCTATCTATAGCTTATATTGTATTCTTTTATATGTAATTCTGATGCAGTCTTAAAGCCAAGAGTAATTTTTCTAATTTTTTTTATTTTTCATTAATTTTTAATACTGAAAAAGCCCGTTTTTTATTATTATTATTTATTAAAGAAAAAAAAGGTCGAAGCTTTCTATTCTACTACGAGAGTTATATCGTAATCAAAACTGATTATTAAAGACTATATTTAAAAAAACAAACATATTAATATCCTTTCTGAAACTAAGCTTGATGTCAATAACTATATATGACCAGGAAGTCATTTCCAAAAGAGCACAGTGTTGGAAATGAAAGCAAGATTTGCACAATTTACAGTTCATGATAGCTAGAAACATCACATCAGTGGAATTGTACAAATAGAAACCAATCCTACTTCGAAGGATTTGTTTCTGTATTGTTTATCGTACTTCACGAGTAGAGAATCTTCGTTGAAGCACGATAAAGAAATATATATGAAATCCATTTTTAAGGCATCCAGGATGGTATATTTTTAAAGAATTGCATCCTTAAAAATGTAGTAGCAGGCATACTGTGTAAAACAAAGTCAAAATACTGGGTATAATGAAAATTCCTTTTTCGCTAATCTCGCTTATTACAGTAAAGACTTAAGAGGTCTTGAAGATTACAATATTATGTTGTAGGTAACTAGGATAGGATTAATTAAATGTGTCTATTTTCTTATCTCTATGACTTGTATTCCCTATGAAAGAGAAAATTCGGGACAGTTCTTATTATAAATCTTCGTATTTGCTTTCTAGGATATGAATTTTCTGAGTTATTCATGCAATTAAGTATCTCTTTTAAGTGTCTCTTTTTCAAAGATATTTCGGTTGCTTTTGAAGCTTAGAATTTGTGACTTTGTTTTTCCAGAAGACATTGCTAGGTGGCGCTGAGCGTGCAAGGTAGTCTCGTTCATTGTATTGCTCCAATTGTTTTGGGTCACAGTTCAAAGTCTGTATATTATTACTATATATCGTAATAAAAAGCAACGGTTTGTATAAAATTAGTAAGAACTAAATAAAACCTGATGAATTTAAACAGAAAATTTTTAATTTGGAAGTATAACAGAGAACATTTATATATAGTACAATTATACACCATTTTAAAAATTAAAGGCCATTTATTGAATAATATTAGCGCATCAAACATTTTTGTTGGTTTAAATTTATTTATAATGTAATGTCTGCTTTTTTTTCATTTGGTACTTTTAATTACATATTTTTTTTTTACTTCTAAGAGTTAACTATGCGTAGACTTGACTAAATACAGACAGAATGTATCAGATGAAATCATTAACTTTACGTGCATTCTTTTTATGACAGGGATTCAAGTAAAAAAAGGGAAGCCCGGAAATTGAAGTCCTTTTAAGGACTTCCAGGGTAACAAATGGCAATGCTGTAACCAATGAAGTTTTAACTGAAGCTCGGCTATTGCCGTTACCCAGCCATGACTAGAGCTTTTTTAGCTCAATAACACTCCATCCACACAGATTTACTTCATTCAGATGACGGGATAAAGAGTCAAGGACTCAGTCCATCGCGCAGTTCTTATAAGAACTATAAGAACATGTTTTGTTTGGGAGGGATGGAAGCCAAAAGTCCTTTTTAGGACTTCCAGGGTAACAAATGGCAATGCTGTAGCCAATGAAGTTTTAACTGAGGTTCAGCTATTGCCGTTACCCAGCCATGACTAGAGCGCTTTTTAGCTCAATAACACCCCATCCACACAGATTTTCTTCATTCAGATGACGGGATAAAGAGTCAAGGACTCAGTCCATCGCCCAGTTCTTTGAAGAACATGTTTTGTTTCTTATATAAAAGGGGAATTCAATGAATAAATCATTCTTTCAATATCAATAAAGGAACACCGTGAACAGACATACATATAGATACAAAATTAATATTAATAACGGAAAACTCATGTACAAAAGATTATTTAATAGTATAATTTTCGCCTATGTGTCACGGGCATCTTCAGTACATTTTAAGCTCAAATTAAACAATAACTGACAATTCTCTTCAAATACAGAAGAAATAACGCGCATTCCTATTCCTTATATACAAGGCATTAGTGAACGTATAGCAAGTTTTAAAACCACGGAAGCCTAAGGACAAGCTTCCACATCTTAATTATCCAGATGTCTACCAGATTCCTTGCTCTTGTGGATTATCTTATTTCGGACAAACAGGAATATCTGCCTCTATTCGACTAGAAAAACACCAGTCTTATATTCAGTACCTTAAACCTGAACAGTCTGGATTTGCAGAACATGCTATCTTAACCAGACATAGGGTTCATTGGAAAATGACAAAAGTTCTTCACAAAAGTCGGTCCCTCATGGAACGCCTTTATAAAGAAACATGTGAAACTTTACTTTATTCTCCTAACTTAAACAGATCCGATGGCTTACGTCTATCTCCTTTATGGGAGATAGTACTTTATAAATAGGTAAATTATAAAGTAGTACTTTATAAAGTACTTTATAAGTACTTTATAAAAAGTACTTTATAAAGTATTTTACATACAAATCGGCCCTTCAGAACACACGCAATTTACAGACAAAAATTACTAGTTGTGATGGTGTTGGAGGTGGGCGGTAGATGGCGTTGATTCGTAGTAGAGGTGAGGTGTGGAGACAGTTGAAGATGTCCTCCCGCGATGAGTCTTCGGACTCCTTGGAGGTATCAGGAATAATAGTAAATCAGCTAATCTTTCCTAACTTTTTATTGTATACATTTTTTTTTGTTAGGAAATTTATTGACCTTTTTAGTTATCTTACACCAGCTACTTAGGTCGCGCTTTTTGGAATTGTCAGTTATTGTTTAATTTGAACTTAAAATGTACTGAAGATGCCTGTGACACACAGGCGAAAATTATACTATTAAATAATCTTTGTACGTGAGTTTTCCGTTATTAATTATGTATTTAAATATCCCTTTTATATTATATTATATAGTTTCCACAACGCCTTTACTAATAAATAAACTATACTAGACTAAAACATTTCTTTACTTAGATAAGTAATAAGTAAAGGATGGTCATACTTGGAAGAGCTTGCAAATGACAGAGATTTGCAAGATCGTGTTCATCGAAGAGAGAGGAAGGTTTGTAGGGTCTTGGGATCCGCAGTTTAGCATCGAAACTCTGCTTCAAAAAGACAAAAGATAAGAAATGTTTAAGACTATTACACTTTTTTTATATAATCTTTGTCAAGTAGCTTTATTTTATTCTACATGTTTCGCCAATTTTTCTATCGGCATCTTCAGGGAATACAAACTAGTAAGCTAAAATGAAGGTTACAGTCTAGGTTATAACTGATGGTTCTAATTCATACAAAAAATTGGTATTATGCGTGTCTCGCGAACGTGATTTATTCGTTATGGCTCATGACGTAATTGTTATGAAAGTTCATTTCTTTGATGTTTAATGATCTTATTAAAGTTTTCCAAATTTCTGGTAAGGTTAAACCTTGATTCTTGTTTAGGTTTTCAGTTTTACGGGCGACTGTAGCTGCTTCCTTAAAGGTTCTTGAATGGTAGATATCTTCTATGTAGGGCATAAGACTCTTATCCCACTCAATGTGATGGTTAGTAGAGGCAAAGTGGCATGAAAGGCCTGAAACGTCTTGTCTGTTATTTCTGACATATCCTATGTGTTCTTTCTTTCTCGTTTCAAAGCTTCTAGAAGTCTGGCCTACATAACTAATACCACATGAGCAAGGTATATTATATACTCCAGAGTACTTGTAGAATGGGTGAGGATCTTTCGGTGATCTTAAAAATTTCCGAATAATGTTGATTGGTTTGAATGCTACTCTGATCTTATGTGGTTTTAAAAGGTTAGCTAATTTTTTGGAAAGGTTGCTGACAAAAGGAATCGTAATTGTACTGATGTATTGGACGTCATCACGTTGTTGATGTGGTATATCAGTAAAGAGAATCTCGTTATAGAGTCTTTTTGGGTAACCATTTAAAGAAAGTTCTCTGGATATTGTGGTTAATTCCGTTAGTAGGTCATCCTTGTCTGTCATATACTGTATAGCTCTTTTCTGGAGACTATGGATACTGCTAAGTTTCTGAGCTATGTGATGAGCTGAGTTGAAATGGAGGTAACGTCCAGTATTTGTAGGTTTTCTGTACACAGATAGGTTGATACTATTATTGGTTTGTTTCTTTATTAAAATGTCAAGGAATGGCAGTTTTCCATCTTTTTCAATTTCTAATGTGAATTTGATGGTATTGTGGAAACTATTGATTTGGTTGAGGTAATTCATTAGTTCTTTCGTATGATCCCAAATGATAAAGATATCATCTACATATCTGTACCAAATTTTCGGTTTTGGAATGATCTGGGATAAGATTTTTTTCTCTAGATCTTCCATGTCCAATAAGTCAGCACAAGGAGGGGAGAGGGGGCTACCCATGGCTAATCCGGTGAGTTGTTTGTAGACCGTTTTTTGCCAAATAAAATAGAAGTTAAACAGTGATTGAACAAATTAGCGATGTTTCTTGGGAACAAGTTGTCTAAGATGTTGATGACTTCAACCACTGGAATGTTAGTAAACAGAGATATAATGTCCAGGCTTGCTAGTATATCCTCTTCATAGATAGGGATGTTTTTTATTTTATCTATAATATGTTGTGAGTTTTTAATATAAGTATCCGAGACATGAATGTGTTGTTGTAAAATCTTCGCAATTTTAGATTATATAAAACAAATGGGTAAAAAATTTTCATGGAAAAAATTCAACACATAAGAAATGTTTATTTTAGATCCAAACCCCCAAAAAATGGCCTACTGTAACAAATGACCAAAGTCATTTCCTTGTAGCTTTTATCTGCTGTCTTAGAATTTTAATATGCTGGTGGCGTCAATGTTTTCTCTGCAATTGTTAGAATGGAAAGGATACATACATATTCAGATTTTTTTTATTTGATCTTTCTAATGTACTTTTTTTCTCATCGCAGTTCGAATGTGATTTTCATACAATCTCTCATATGCAGACCTAGCTTTGTGTCTACACTCCTTTAACTCTCTAGAGCATATTTAGAAGATAAAGATGCGCTATCGGTTGAAGAAAATCGAGAACTTTCTCTCCCCTCCCTCATTTCCAAAAGTGGCAATCACAAATCAAAGTTTAGATACGAGATCATTTCGCTACTTCTAGAATTTCATAGAAGAAATCTCTCGCATCCACTTCGTGGCTAGCGAGGATGTTTTAATAATATGTTTCTTGCATTTATAGGCAAAAGAATTAATTTCGCTCCTTCTATCTGCTCGGAGAAACATTGCCATCGATTTTTAGTGAGGAGGAACATTAAAAAATTACCTCTGAAGAGAAATGGCAACCAAGATTCTGGTCGCTTCTAGAAATTGAATTCGATTGTTATGCTATCATGTTCGGCTCACTCCCAATTAACCTCTGTCTCTTTCCTTCCTTTACAGATGATGAGGTTAAGATACAATCTCTACTTCTGGTGTCGGGCAGCAGGAGGCAGTGTAGATAGCTTTATAAATATGCACATGCCCGACACTTGTGAATATTAGTCACGGGCCAGTGCTTTGAGTGCCCGCGGGCCGCTTGCCTCACCTGTCCCATGGGGTCAAAATGTGACGTCATCGCTTATAGCGCGCGCCTTTGCCTTGCTGTGCATTCGACTGCAAACGTGGAGGAGAAATGAAGCAGAGCAGCGTGTCTGCAGAGCGTGGTGAGATAGGGGCTGGTTGGCAGGCTGAGATAGCCAAGCTTGAGCGATTCGCGTGCTTCGAAACGGTGCGATAGCTGTTGCGAAGGGGAAAAGGCGTGATTTGTCGACTTCAGTCACGTGGTGTGTGCTTGATTAGTTGGCGAAACTTTAGAGGAACATACATCCTGTATATCGAAGGAAATAAATAGACGGCGATGCTTGGTTTCTCCAAAAGAGCAGCGACTATAACGTTCTTACGATGGCCTTTCCACGTGCTTGTTAGCTGTCCTGTCTTCACCTCAAGACATTGTACCAAGACGCACACACAGACACATACATTAAAAAAAAAGAAAAAAAGAAAGATGATTGCTCAGTTTTACGCTGCCTGTCACGCACTTGGTGGCACTCGTTGTTGCGTAATTACAAGTAATTAGCGCTTCGACATACAATCTCTCTCCCCCTTTTTACCTGGTCACGTGTCTTTTAGCGAGAGATAAACACGCGGAAAAACCGGTGATCATTTATTGTAGTCTCATCACTCACCCCACGTATGAGCAGCCTGACAATTAAACTCATAACAGAAGCAACGAAGCTAACAGCAGCTAAAAAAAAAAAAAAATTTGCCTTACCTGACGTGAGTAGATTGTAGCTTTTTTATGTGTGCATTTGAATGGTGTCTAAAATATATTTTAAATATTTCTAAAAATAAATGTTTATTTCTTGGTATTAAATAGGCAAACAGAATACTTTTTAAATTTATACTTTTTTATTTTAAGATACTTTATTTTCAAACATAATAAAGGTATTTGAGATGAGTAAAAGTAGTACTTTACATCAGAGGGGTCCTCCAGTGACGAGTTTTTTCCCCCATACTTAAAAAACATGAAAAATATGATTATGCGATCACTCATTTCAGTCTCCCAACGCTTTCAGACTTAAAATCTCTTAATTAATATTCAGAGATTTTGAAAATGCAGAAGCTCAGATGATACGACTTGTTGGAAACGGATTCATATGTTCTTATTAAAGAATTTTGTGAAGCTTCCGTCTTTCTTTTGCATTAACTTTTAATAATTGATGCATATTTGGGAAAACAACTGAGATGCAGCATCCCAAATGGATGCCGGCCTGGTTCTTCTGGTGTTTAGGGTATCCACTCTCCAACCCACAGTCTGTGCGTTCGAATCCCGCCGTGGACATGGAGCAGAGTTTGCGGACTATGTAAAAAATAAATAAAAGTGCCAAAATGTATAAAATTAGAAACAAAAAATAGGGAAATATTTTTTTCTAATTAGTCTACCAAATTTCGAATGCATTATGATTTACAGAAAAATCTTTTGTGGGTGAAGCAACATAAAAAAAAAATGAAAGTAGGCAGAGACACTGAAAACATCATGTGCATACATCCTGAATGAGGAATCTACAGAACAAGTAAAACATTTCAGCTATTTAGGCACAATATTTAGTGAAGATGGCAAACTAAATATGAAAATAGACAAAATTAGCAAAGCTGGTATGCTAGGAAGTCAGCTGATTAAATTTATATGGATTAAGAGAGAAATTAGTCAAAACACTAGACTATTTGTATACGAGACTAAAATGGAGTCAACAGATGGCATCAATGGCAGTATCATATTAAAAATGACGATATTAGCAAAGAACCTGCCCTTTTTGGTATTTGAATGCATGAGGCAGATCTAATCTCATGTAGTATGGTCACTCAAAATGGGAGAGAAAAGGTTAACAAATCACATTTTTGTTACCAGAATGCCAAGAAAAGGATCGAGCGGAAGACTAAGATGTAGGTAGATTGATACAGTAAGTAGCGTCTGAGAAAGCTGAAATATAAGTTCTGATAATACTGGAGTCTTGATATTTAGCAGATTATTTTGGAGGAAAATTGGCAATTGGAAATGAGTAATTATGTAACCTTTGCCGCCCCCCCCTTCTTTAAGGATTTAGTTTAATTTTTATATTTCCTAAAGTAAGTTATTTTTTGTTTCTTTAAAATACAATTTTGATTCTTCTATTAGAAATGCATATTTTTTTTTCATTTTTAAACAAAAAATATTCCCATGGTACACGTTTGCTAAACTTGGCTATTTAGACCATACCACCTGTCTAAATCAATATTGTGATCATATTCAACACAAATGTCTTTTCTCTTGATAGTTTACCTTCTATTTTCACTGTGACTAACTAGAGGTAGAAAAACTACCGTTTTCAAGCTAAATGATAGCCAAGACAGATGATTGTGGTATCTCACAGGATGAAAACCAAGCAAAAAAAGAAAATTAAGAATTGGCCTACTTATTCCAAGAATGAGGCAAAAAATAGTACACTGAATCGGGTATATAACTAACGCATAGAGGTCGTATGGAAGAACTAAATCACTCAGTTTCATAGTTCTGTTCGTTTGCAGTATCGTACATTGTGGAAGCCTTTCAAGAATAAAAATACTAACATATAAGATCAATTCAGAAGAACCACCTTTAATACATTCACTAAAGCACAAACAGCCTTTTATGATACGTAATCAGGTGTCTTTGAAAATGGCGAACAGCAAAGAACTCTGAAGAATCGAAAAAGAACATCCAAGTTATCAGAACACACAAGATGACAGCGATAAAGGAATACATTTTATTAGAATGGGGTCAGATCATGACTTTGTAACTACCCATACTTTATTACGTGGACAATTACCGATAGAGAGAGAGTCTTTAAGACAGTGAACAGGAATCAATCGCTAAAATCACTTAACATTTAGAATTTTCTAAATGTTTGTCCTAAATATCTAATATTATTATTACTTGACACTTCCATCATATCCAAGGGATCATGGCGAAATGGCACTCCGCTACTTAATTCCCAATCCACGCACTACATCATCTTCCCCTCACCAATAGTAGCTTTGTCTCTTAGTTGCGTGTGTTCACTGATCGATTTGTCTGTATGACGAAAAACCCGAGTTTCTGGGAAGTAAAATCCCGCTGCTCCCTTAACTTGAAGTGATTTGAAAAAAGGTTATAAATATGGTCTTTAGATCAGGGTTTCCGGTTTATCTGATTATAGTTCACCCACAGAACTTATGTTAATATATTATAAGTTTACAATCTTTTGTAGGTTGGATTCACATAAAAAATATTTAAAAAAAACATAAAGAAGATTAAATAAATAACGCTCAAAAGAGAATTATCAATTAATAATTTCGCAGAAAGACCGTTATCAAATAAATAGATATTTATAAAATTACGATTCTGAAATGTAATAACATTATAATAATCAGCAATCAAAAGAATAATCACGAGCTTTTTTAAAATATTTCAAAAAGATTTTATAAAATAATAATAAATTAATGGGATATTATATTTTATGTCATTTCTAAACTAAATTTTCTTTTAAAATAAATGTTTATGCTTTTTTTTTACTAGAAATGAATACACCCTAAATTTACTTATTTCTATTTTATTTATAAATGAGATCAAAAAGCGTTTTTATTTTTGGTATTTTCTTCTAAAAGAATTAATTTCTTCTAAAAGATATAAAAGAGCATATTTAATTAAATAATATGGATTGCATTGAATGAAATTATACTAAAAATGGTTAGAAATATTCTGTTTCTATCATTCATTTTTTTTTTCAAGCATCATCTTTTATCATCGTTGTACCATAACCTCTTTAAATTTTACTCACCGTCCGTATTAAAATTATTTTTTGCTAATATCGTTTTCTCTTCTTCTATTAAACTGTTAACAGACCCGATTTATGCTGACAATCCAACGCTGTCTTGTCTCTCAATGATACACCTGTCAAGGTTCACCCATCCACAAGTAAATGCATGGATGAACTATGTTGTTCAAAGAACCAGCTGCACTACATGCTGATCACAGCTGGGCTACCTTGAACTGTAAATACCCGCAATCCACGCATGCACACACACACACACACATGCACGCAAACATTTCATCAGATCCCTACATATTTCAAGAGTATTAATATTTTATTTGATAAACATGTACAGCACGCTATCTTATCCATTGGTCTTATTCTATAATCATGATTACGTTTCGATATCTAAATCTAATTTTTTTTTTTTGTCTTCTATTTTACTCCATGTTCTTGTCTTCCCCCTCACCCCCAATGATTTTCAACACAACAAAGAACGAAAATAGAAAAATTTTACACAGCGTGGCAGTCTAAAAAAAAAAAAAAAAAACTTGCCAAAATGTATAGTTCCGGCGGACGAATCGTTCTATTGGGCGCTCTCGTAGAATGGCATACGCAATGAAAAGCACGGGCTAACACTGAAAGAGATGTCGGACGAGCTCTCGACGGCAACAAAGTGGTCAGGAGTTAAAAGCATGTCCATTCTTTGAATCGGTCGGCCTTCTCCCCCCACTTTCCTTTAGCATCGCGACTTTTCCCTGTCGATGTTCTTCGAATAAAGAGCTTTGACCGTCGTTATGGGATTCGATGCATACTGAAGGGCATTAATTTTTGGTTAGAGGTGAAGGAAAAGCGTTGTTGGTGGGGGAATGTAAAGATATGACGTACATAGGATAGGCGGCACAGGAATTCTGCCCCTCGGAAATAAAACGTCAAATACATTTGTACTGCTAACAATAACTTCCCATAGAAAACTATTCAATCCTAAATTTATGATAAAGAAAAAAAAATAAAATTAAGGGAGTATTATAAAACTTTCATTTTAATACATTTCTTTTCTTTTTTAAGAAAACCAAAAAAAGTTATTTTTCATGTTTTATTTTATTATTTAGTATATAATTTTAAAATGATTTTATTAATGAAATTTATAAAAATCTCAATAATTTACATTTCATGATTAATATGGTTTTGGAAAACAATGTATGGTTTATTGTCATTTCAGACATTGCAAAATGAACGGGAAGTTACGAATTATGTCTAAAAAAACCTTCGAAACTCTTGTTATTTATTTAGAAGAAAATAACTGTATCTTTTTATATTTTATGAAACATTTCTATACTGTTAGCCCAACGGAGATGTTTAAAAGAATAAACGCTATTATTTAGTAATATTTTATTTAATATTCGAATAGAACCCAATTTAATTTTTATATAAATTTACTACATAATTTAAAACATTTCTTACATATTTTTTCTTATTATTATTCGATTAGAAGTCAGCTGCATTAACAATGCTGACTTCTAGGGTCAGCGAACGGAGTTGATTCTTTCGCAATGTATAATCAAGGCGATCAGAAAACGTAGAAAGAAGGAAACAGAATATAAAATAAAAAAAAAAACAAGAATTCTTGTTTCACACTAGCCATGATGACACTTTGACGTTCGCATCGTGTGTCATGCTGTGTGTTGACTTGTGTCCGTGCGACATGTTAAAGTCTCTGTGTGATGAGCCGTAGCGGAGGTGACCAGGTGATATATGAGCGGCCCACGTGATCTATATTCGGCATGTCCGTCATTAATCACTGGGCCTGGAATGGCCTGTCTGTTTCCGGGCGTCGGGAACTGAGACAGCCTCCTAATTGAGTCCTGGAGGTGGCATCAAGAATGCCTTTTGATTCTGTTTGACGTGTCCATCTAGTGACGATAGAAGATGCCAGCATCAATAAATAAATTATAAAAAAAAAAGACAACGGGATGACAGTGAATTTATTTCTATCCCTCTCTCACCACAAATCCTGTTTATTGTCCAATATCATCTTTTATATTTTAATAGCTGTTCTATCGCTTCTACAGAAACCCTGGCTATATTGTTGTAAAAGCATCAATGGCTGGGATCTTACGGGTATGTTGTGTTCATGGCGGGCTTTTATATACTTATTCAGTGGCCACTTTAGGGTTACTCCATTCCACAGTAGTTTAAAATGATTCAGCCGTTCTAGCTACAAGCTAGTCGACAACAAAAGTAGTCATCCAGCGGTGTATGTGTATGTGTGTGTATGCTTGTATTGTGTCCTATAACTCCATACAAGCATAGACCCACAAGTTACCAACTCCAGTTCCGGAGGGAGAATTGAAAAAAGGGGAGGAACGATATATACGGACCGTTCTGAGGACAGGACGAAATGGGGGGGGGGGAAGAGAGAATTGACATACAGCGGGCGGAGATGGTTTAGTCACGAGTTGCCGTCAAGAGACCCCCAGATCAAGCACGAGCTACGGTCGTGCGACGACAATGTCTCTTCCTACTTCCTTGCAGCCTTTTTGGACTTTAGAGGTCGCGCCATTGACGGTAGGTCGCAGGGTGCAGCCTGGTGGAATGATATATTAAGGACCTCCCGGTGGGACTCAATAACGGTAGAGTTTAGCCATCAAAAGCCGTGTTTGCTGTTTTAAAGCGATTCACTCAATACTTCATTCTGACACTTGTCCATTCTCTTCTACCACCTCCTTGACTGGTGACTTTTTGTACTCAACCAAACCCTCTTCTCGAGGACGGAATAGTTAAGGGGGATTTCGGGGTGGGGTAGGGGGTAACACAAGTAGCATTCAAACTTATAATAGTTCCCGTAAAGTTCAGACTTTCAAAGAAGGTTCTGCAGCCGACAGGTAACGTGTTAATCAAGTCAAAAGTCTAGGTTCCACACTCAAAGATTAACTGACAATTATTGGTGAATGACCGTAAATGACAGAAGTTCAAGTGGCTTGAGAGTAAAAGAAAGAAAGAGGGAGAAAAATCCCACATAGTTCTGTTTTCTACATATCAAGTAAACAACTAAAAAAAATTGTGATTCGCTCAGAATTAAGTAAAGCAACACGTTCTTCAATAGAGAAAAAAAAATCAACTGTTAATAGAGTTTATGTTTGTGTAGCTTTGGATTATTTTTCGGCTTTAGATCAATAACAGGTTATTAACATTCGTTTTGACTCCAATTTCTTCTAACAAATAAAATAAACACTAGAATTTTTTAAAATGTAAGTTCATCAATTGGATAGTGAGAATTTATTGAATACATAGAAAGAAATATTTCAAATATTCTTTTGCGGGGTTATATTTCTTTATATTTTACTTTTTTTAAGCGATCTTGAGAAGAATTCTTTCTCTGCCTCCCCCCCCCCATCCTTTTTTTTAAACAAAAATATTTCGCAAAAGGCTAACAATTACAACATTCTAAATTTGTTTGACCTGTAACCATCATTGCATCTTCAATTTAATTTTAATGGTATAACATAAATTTCAAACCGAAATTGCATTTCAAAACATACATTTTTATACTCAATATGAAAACATTTCGTAAAAGAACATATTGAATTTTATACCCCTTATCTGTTTCCAATAGGTAATGCTGTGGAAAATAATATATTGAAGATAGTTTATTATAAAAATAAATCTTTTATTTCCTGTATAAAATTAATAGCATAAATGCTGCACGTCACTTATGCACAGACAGATATTTTATATGATAATATTAAATATCATAAATTCACCTAAGAATAATTCTTAGGTGAATTTAAAATCGTATTGTCATTCAAGCGGATGATTTCGACATATCTTAGGATTTTCATTATTTCCCATCTTATTGCTGTGTGAGAGAGCGATGGTAATATTATAAATTATAGCAAGATTATCTTGTCTTTCTCTCTCACTCTCTCGGATTACATGAGCACAATAATTAAGTTTTTTTTTTTTTCGTGATGCAATATTCGATATGTTTTGCAAATATTGTTATTCGGTAACCATGGAAACCGAATTCGAAAAATATATAATGGAAACTGTTTATGTCATCTTATTGTAAAAGACAATATTTTATTCGTTTATATGTAAAAAACAAGAACAACAAAAAAACAACAACAATGTTTATTTCATTAAGAAGTGGACAAAGCAAGTCTCACACTCTAGGGGAATCCTTTTTCTTTCTGGTTTATGTTCCACTTTAAACTTATATTTTTTACTTATTTTTTTTATTCTTTGAATTTTATCTAAATCTGGAGAATGACACTATTCTTGGAGTATTGCTGCATTTTTTTTTTTTTTGTTGTTGTTGTTTAATAATGTTCCTTGAGTATTCTGTTAGGTCCACGAACATCACCCTAATGTATTCTCAAAAGCCAGATTACAATAAAGCAGAAAATAGAAAGGGTTTTAAGTTGCTGCTTTGTTAAGAGTAATTGTAAAAATAACATATTAACTTAATAAATTTAATAGCAACAATAATAATAAGTTATAAATTTTGTGAAATTTAATTATTAAATTAATATTTATTAAAAAGATTTAAATTAATTAATACACCAGTTATTATTATGTATACTGTATGCTAATTTGATATAAGCTTCAAATCAAAAATAACGTAATTATTGTCTGTCAGTGGATAGACAATGATAGATGACTAGCGTGATGTTTTTAATTTAATTTTAAATATATATTTTAATTTAATAGTAGATGTTATTGGCTGTTTTATTGTATGCCTCTTCAGTACATCTTCTCAGTGATCGTTATGTGTTTATATTTGCATGCTGTTATTTACTACTCATGACAAATGCATAGGAATAATTTGACTTCCAGTAGAAGGAATGCTTCTCTTTTCATCTTTCATCTCTCTTAGCATCCTTATCTTTGATGATCACCAACAAATAAAAAAATGTTTGTAAAACAGCTTATATAATAACACGTGTCTGTTAGTGAAGACATCAAGCGAAGGACAGAGGTCAAAGGTGAGAGTTTTTTTTCCCCCAAAAACACAGTTGAGGGGAGGAGGAAGGAAAAAAGGTAGGAAAAATGGGAGCACGAGGCCTGACCTTCCGCGAGAGGAAATCCATCTGGCAGGAGCACAGCCAGTAGCTCTCTTCACGACTAGAGCAGCGTCATAGACCACGTGACTGGTGGCGCACAATCGGCGGGCGGCAGCGCACCTCCTGCGGTCGGATAACTCCAGGATTGACTTTTTCAAAGTTGGACACACGGCGCGAGCGACGATTGGTCCAATCCGATTAGTTAGACTCAATTATGATCGGCCGGCTGTTGCAGAATTAATATCAGCGTGGCCCTGGTGATGGCTGGCAAGCTACACATCCCTGCAGGCTCATAACTGGTGTGATGGCTGCCTCTTTCTTAAGTTAGTCCTCTGTCGACCCGACGGTTAATAAGGCATCTTCCGGCAAAGTGCAGGACAAGACGCCCCTGTGTGACCATGGACCTGAGCACCGCATACCGCTACAACGCCAGCATGATGGAATATTATTCATGTAAGAGTAAGTACATGTACTTGCATGGGTGGCTGTGATGAGTATATCAGGGCTTGGTCACTTCGTTGCTCCTAAAAGGGGCTCGAGTTTTGCAAGGTGCAATTGCTAAATGGGATTTCCTAAGAGGGTGGCAAGAACGTTCGTTTTTCGCGATGAGGGTTTTTTTCTTGGCAGTGCATGCTCCAAACGCGGTAGGCAGTAACTGGGGGGGATAGATGCTTCGCTTTTTCAGCTGCGGCACAGGCGAGCGCTCTGTGTTTGCCTTCGTTCTGGGCTGTTAGCAGTGCACTTTTCGCCGACTAACTCGATTATGAAGGGCGAGCTTTCATTCGCACGTAATCGTTGAGTGTCGCCTCCTGTACGTCTCCACGAGCCACAGTCTTGTTGGCCAGCACTGCCGACGTCCATACGCCCTTCGCCCTGAGCTGTATAAAGAGCCGCTGGTGGCGTGACGGCCGCACACCAAGTAACCAGGTTATCGGCACCTCAGCCAGACACGAGGTCCAAAGCGCGCTGACCGAAGGAGTCGATTTAATCGCGAGCAGGAAGGGAGGTCGCGCGTTCCGGACCACTCAAGCGCGACCTTGCGTCGATGGCAGTTGTCACCGCCGAAGAGACATCGCTCATAGACGGGAGACCGTGACCGAATACTAGCCCTGCATACCCCGGTCCGTTTTTAGCGTTTTCGTATCTTTGGGCATTCGGTCGGTCAGCTGGTCAACATCCCTCGTGACTGGCAAGTGGACATTTATCTTCGCTGAGCGTTGATCTATAATCATGGATCTTCTTCCCCTAGCTTATTACAACTACCTCCTGGATGTTCGTTACCGCCTGGCCAAAATGGGTAGGCCCTCACTGTTTCTTTCATTCACTTTTTTCTCTTTTTTTTTACTTTTGGCAGGAATGTTAACTAATTTTTGTTTCTCTGTGCACAGTCTTACATTTTTCTTACTGTTATTGTGTTTTACGTTTCCCCCCATGTTTGTGCAGTTCAATTTTCACTCAAGTTTTACATCTATATGCTCAAGGAAATCCCCACCCCCATTTCCCTCCATATTATAAGTCAGTATTGTTGCATGGCTTTAATACTTTATTAAGCTTACTATTTTAGAGTATTTTTTTACTCCTCTTGTGGCACTAACAGTCAACTCTCAAGTACATGACGTATATTTTATTGATTACTTTCTATATACGCACATGAACAATGATAAGACTTCAGCAATATGACAAAAAATGTTCGCATGTTCGACAGTTTTGTCATTACAAATACAAACATGGCTGACAAAGTGCATTTGGTATTTGAGTGTGGTGAAGTATTAGATGAAGGGTAGCGCTGTAGTACGACGTGCTTACCATTCAACTTCCTTGTTGTTTATGTTACATTGAATGTATACATAAGTGCTTTTACCAACCACCGTCTATGTGCCCACACGTTTTCATGTTATTTTAACGTATCCATAAAGGTATATTTCATTTCGCAAACGTCTAGATCAGAATAGGATTTATTATCATCAATATCAGATAGAAAATTTGCAAAAGTATTACTTATAATACCATTAATAAACTGCTCAGATTATATCTCAACGTTAGCAATGAAGACAGTAAGCTATGGTTTCTTATGTGACTCAAATAGGCCTAAGTGCTGGTACATTCTGCTCATTTTTGTAACTGGTTCATAGTATTTCAAGTGCAATCACAGATTGACACGGATTTCAGAGAATCAGATCCTTTATTTGGAATCGGATTTGTCAATCTTAGCATTCGATTCATAACTACATATCGCTGATATGAAATTTATGTTGTTAAATACCTCCTAGAGAATCGACCACGTTGATTTTATCCAATGATGATTTCTGCTTACGAATAAAATTAATTCACGCTATTAAAGTTTATTTTAACATCGAAACCAGATGTAAACTTGCTAGTCAACCTTGGGGTTTCATAACAAGGCGAATATTCCCAAAATTGTGCGATATATGTGAAAATTGTGGGACATTGTGTTTCCATGAAAATGGTTGGTCAAAACAGGTTCAGTTGGAATCCCTTTGATATGAAATGAATGACTTTAATTATTTTAATAACTAATTATTAAAATAACTGATTATTCTACCGTTAGAATCATTTATTTTGTTGACTAATCATTTATTAGTCAACTTTACATTTGCCATTATAATTAGATGTAAACACGAGAAGGCTAATCTCGCCGACTTCTTTTAATCACTGCTATAAAAATCAATTTGTTAATAATGCTTAATTAGAAAGTAGGTATTTCTACACAAAATAAGTATGCAAAATTTAGTTTGACATCATCGGACGACTTAATTCTCTGAATGATTGGCACACACGTGCTTGTGGATAAGTCCATGAAGAGAAACAAGCTATGAATTACTGTACAACTATTTCTGTTTTCTTTTAGTATTACCATTAGTTTATAAATCGTTTGTGGAACTGTGTTATGATCGACGTTTTTATGCAATAGCTAAAATACAGGGCAACAGAACATGAATTCAAGTGACAGAAACTTAACATTCCGTGGAAGTATTGATATTTAGCCGTTGACGTTTATTTTAGAATTAAATTAAAATGCCCAAGACACTTGTTAATGTTATTTTTAAAGAAAGCAACCGAATGTCGAATTCGAATGATAATTTATATGAAAAGTTTATATTATAATTAACGAAAATGAATTTACCATAAGGAAAATGTGAACCGCAAGTAAAATAAAGCAAAATTACGTATTGTTTCAGCAGAGGGCGCTTCACGACGAAGCTTCAAAGATAAAAAAAAAATATATATGAAAGATAATGGCCATGTTTCCTCAAAGAATAACTTCAAAAGAGAGAGAAAAAAAAGCAGTGATCATCTAAAAGAATTGGGCTGTCAGTTAAAAGAAATTCCCTCTTTTCGCAACATTCCACAGATGACTAAGATACGTTAGTGGGAAAAATTCAAAAAAGAGGAGGAGAAAAAAAAAACAATGTAGAAATCATTGACATTCCTTCACGGGACAATTTCTAGTTGTCATGGGAACTGAGCTTCTGCTATGCCTCGCTAGCAAGTTAATAAATATAATTTTGTAAATACTGGAGAATTTATAATCCATGAAATTAGCAAAACTTGATTAATAGTGATAAAAATATTATGAATAGCGTTTATATTGGATCATAATAACTTTGTTATCACGAAATAAGCATTCTTGAATAAATATAACTTATTAAAAATAGAAACAAGCATTCTGAGTTCGATAAATATTAAATTAAATTTTTTAGTAAAATTTCTTTTTATGAAATACATTTTATTTTAAATAAATATTTATATAATTTATTGTTAAATGTGCATGTTTAAATTTTGAAATTCTCCCTAAACGATTAATACAACCAAATTTAGGAGATAGAATTTGTCGTCCTGATATAATTATTGCTATAACTGAGATTTGTTCCCTAAATTTATTGTCTTTCTTTATATGAAAACTGAAAGTAAAGAAAATAATAGATTTGAACTTATTATTGCCATTATTAGTTATGCTAAAATAAATATATAGAAGATTATTTACTTTGCAACACCTTAACTTATTTTACTATTACCATTCTTAAAGATATCAGAATTAGTCTTTCATCAGATGCAAAATTATGTATCCATATCACCATGTCTTTTGTGAAGATTAGGAGAATGAAGTAATATAAAAGCGATTTGTATTCACACGAAAAGGAGTGAAGATGAACTGGAAGATTTGTATGATGGTCAACATTGAAAGTATTTTGATATGTTGAGGTGAACCATAATCACTAAGTGCACGAAACTTTTGTTGAAAAGTTTATCGATATAAATTATTGATATTGATATTGATATGCTATATATAGGGTGATTGATAGAATTCTTATTGTAGACATGAAAAATTAAGGTGTAATGCACTTTCTCCAGCGATGTATACAGATAGGAACGATTATGCCGAGAGAGAGATGGAAAGAATTAGTTTAGCGAAATACTTGATTTTATTATTTCTTCAGGAAATATAAGTAAAAACCTATGCAAATATTAATATTACTATTGGAGTATTATGTTTCCGACTGATTACTTTTATTTCACTTTTGAGAGAGTAATAGTTGATAAAGGAAATTTTATACCAAGACACAATCTTGTAATAAATAAGAAAGGAAACGGATGGTTTTATTTAACACAGATTCGAAAGCTTTCTTTTCATTGTTTCTTTGAATTTACCAATGTATACGAATGTTTTTTTATTATTATTCTCAAAGCCGTGAAACAGATATTTTTTAAGCTAAATAAACATAAAGGTACCGAACATTAAGAAAATTGAAGAACGCAGACATGCAACGGTTGCGTTTAATCAGGTTTAGTACTATACATAATATTGATTGAGGTATGAAGACAATACCGTGTGTGACTTTGTGGTAGTTGAAGCACTCTTTTTTTGATAAAGCTTAAACTATCCAGGCATTACTCGATTTGTTAGACATCAATTCAGGCTTTAAAATCAGCCGGTAGAAATTTTCGTATGCGAACCAAATAAAGTGGATTTTATTATACTGATAAGTATTTATTACTTGCTGTGTTCGTTTGTGTTGCACTGAGAACATTATGTAATGAGAAAGACAGGTATTAGTTGTATTATACATATACAATATATATCATTCGATATATATCATTCGATATGTAGAAAATTAGCGGATTGAAAAATACTTGATAGACTCTTCAAAATGAAAATAAAAAATCACTTTTAAAACATGCAAACTCAAAGTTCGTACGTTATTAAAACAAACTCTTAAATAGTCTACGAACTATATTTAAATAATAGGTGTATTCATATTAATTAATAATTTCTTTTGTAGATTAAGAAAATTTAGAAAAAACTTAAAATATCATTAATAATATTTTAATTGAAAAATAAAATTATAAGAAATGTTTTAATAATCTACTTTAAACTATACAGAAATTGTAAAATATCACGAAGCAATGATCTAAATCTTTTCATTACGTCAGGATGACTTGATTACATATTGGTCACTTGAACAATGAATTGCCCCATTGAAACCAATTCATACTTCAATACTCGCGCGAAATTGTAGTCAGATAGCGGTCAGTCGGCTATGTAATGATGAGGAACCACAGACAGGTGAAACAGTGTACTGTTGCGTGCATGTAGGTGCAGCTGCGTGAAGTTGGGCTCAATAATGCACGCCATAATTACTACACTATGGGTTTACGTAATCACACAACCCTGGCCAAGCACAATAGACTGATTGGACTCAGTTATGTTTAGCATAATAGGGTCCAGTGCGTTGACGACGGGTCATGTGATATCGAACAAGGGGATATTACATGACACAATACTGTCGTTCGTTTTACCTGATTATAGTTCTGTTGACAGTAACTTCTGTACGTTGATGATATTCTAGACATTCGAACCTTGGCTAAAAGTTCACATTTTTCGTAATATTCTCTTTATTTATTTTTTCCCCCTTCGTCATTCTCTGCACTGAATCAGCGATGTGTGACTTTTGATTAGACGCCAACCACCCTTCCAATCACAGTCCCTGATTGATTGTACATTCCTATTTCG
This sequence comes from Typopeltis vanoorti, assembly GCF_054136105.1. Taxonomy (NCBI): domain Eukaryota; kingdom Metazoa; phylum Arthropoda; class Arachnida; order Uropygi; family Thelyphonidae; genus Typopeltis; species Typopeltis vanoorti. Next base: position 17,184,664 of record NC_143562.1, on the reverse strand, counting down.
CTCTTAACTTTCATTGCGACTGGAATTTGGCGCGTGCACATTTTTTAAAATTCCTTACGGGTAAGAAAAACCAAAAAAAGAAAGAAAAAAAAATAGCGACACCAAACCATCATCGAGATTTATATTTCGTCACTTTGCTGATTCCCAACAGTGCTATGCATACAACAATTAAGGGACATTGAAAGGTTTTCGCATCGTCTGAAATAAGCCAAGAATGAGTAAAATTTTTGCGAATATCCTTGTTCAGTAGAATGATTAATATTGATATTGGAAACAAATGACACAGTTCGCTTTTATTGTAGATCACAATAGGGAATGACAAGGGCGAAAAAAAGAAATGTATGTGAGATGGTTGAGAGGATAAACGATCTTTTAAGAAGGTGTAGACAATGTGAAAACTCACCACGCTTTCGCATATCAGCAAAATGGATACCTCATTCTAATTAAATGAATAAATATCGCTCTGAAAATAGATGGAAAGAATCGCTTAAAATGAGTAAGTCATCCCATAGAAAGCATGCGAAATTACCATTGTTACATGAAATACTAGAATACTAATCTTATCTTAAATTGAATAAAAAGCATAAAGTTTTTTGTAAACTGTAATAATTTTTTCAAATTTAGTAATACTTTTTTAGTAACAAAAGAAATTCTAGAATATATTTAGATTATAAAAATACATTATATTGTTTCATGTATCTAACTAATACTAATTGGAATAGGCCAAGAACGATTAGTGGTTAGTTGGTTCTATTCGTTGATTTTGTGGAAGCACGTGTTCACCGATATATGCAAAATACTTTTAGATATTTTACCATGCAATTAGTTGTTTTGTTTTGTTTTCCAATTTATTATGATGCGATGTGATATTAGATTATTATTATCGCAGAAAGAACGAATTATATGAGTTATATGCATTAAGCATACTAGGATATGTTGATGACTAGCATGTCTAAAATTACAGCAACTTAACGAGAGAAAAAAATGCAAAAAAAATTTGTAGCGTTCCACTTCCTCTTACATCCCATCGTCAATGGGATGTCAAAGCGATGACACTGAAACAGTCGACTTATCTGCGAAGCCGGAGATAATCTGGACCATGACATTGTTCTCCTTGTGTGGAACAGCTGTTGGGATTTCATCATTTACGGTGTTACGGACTTGACAGGGTGGAGCGATGATCAGGGTGTTTTTGGGTGCGTTACATGGATGGTCTACTGTAGTTTTCCCCACCACTTTTCTTCCCCACCCCTCAAAAACTGAGTATACTTCTCTTTATCTAAGGATAGAGTAGAGACTTATATAATGTGTATTTGATGCTTGCTTTATCTTTCATGCTCTCCCCTTTCTGTTTATCAGTTGGTACAGAAAAAGTGTTCATTCGAGCAGGTCCTGGCCTATGTTATTGATAGTATCTGTTTATAACACATGTTCCGTAGTTTGTCATTTGAGTGTCACCCGTTTGGTGTGATGGACGGGAGGATAAAGAGTAAAGGAGATAAGGTAATTGTTTATATATAAATCTGGCTATTCATGTTCACTAACTCCTGGTGAGACTTCGAAGGGGGGGAGGGAGGAGATTGGATTTTAAATACGCTCTCTGTCTTCATCACAACTGTTTTGAAAAAGCATTCCTTTCTTGCAATTGGTATACCATGACTATAAAACATCAAATTTGAAAAGATTTATTCCCACTATTTTCAAGTATTACTTGTTTTCATTTTCATTAATAGTCCTTATAAGGACTGGCTTAAAGGGGCGAAGCAAGAATGCTTTTCATATTCCCCGGTATCTGTAGAGGACAGTGTAGGGATAAGGTGTTATTGAGCAATTAAAGCTGTGATCATGGCAGGAGGGTAACAGCAATTGCCGAGCCTTAGTTAGAACTTCATTGGCTACAGCATTGCCATTTGTTACCCTGGAATTTCTAAAAAAGACTTTGTTCTTCGATCGCTAAACTCCATCTATTCTCCCGATCACATTTTCATTAATGGTAATATAATGTTTGTTATTCCACAGTTATATATACTTCAGTATGGTGTACAATCGTTTATTAAAATTTTTACTTTTAATTTAACTTATAAAAATATATTCCGTGTATTTATTTAGAAACATTTCTGAAGCATATATTTATTTAATTTATGCCTTTTGTAAATGATATATTAACTAAAGAATTTCATTGTTAGCCTTGAAAGACATCTCAGATTTCTTTCATCGTAGACCGTTCTACATTATTTAGATCATATAAACTAAACATCCAATAGAAAAGCTGTTTATTATGTCTCCAGCTGCATTTTGGGATTTATAGTAATGAATTTCTGAAACGTGGATAGGAACTGTAGCTTTTAGGGATGAGGTCAATGTTTGAACATTGTAAAACAACGCCAAGATTTGTAAATAGGGAAAATATACTGTCTATAATAGTAAAAAAGAATTATTGTTCAAGTCTTGCTTTTATAATAAGCTAATGTGTCTGTGTTCAGTAATAAGTCAGTTTGAACCTATTTCACTCTTTTTAACATTAATATGCATCAATGTATATGTCAGGCCTAACCTTGTATGTCTAACAGACCAGCTAGTTCAATGCGGTAACGTTTTTTTTTTTTTTTTTCCTGTCCATTTGCGATACAATTTTCCAAGTACAGTATCATCATCATGTCAGTGTCACCTAAGCCTACTTTGCTCCCGGGTTCACTCTTGTGTGTTAAAATTCCCCGCCGCCGTGTACAGGTGTGTTTTAACGCATCGAATTACCTCATGACACTTTTCGACCACCCTCGACAATGTCTTCTGGTTCACTGACCCCCGACCGAAGGGACAGAGTGATGTAGTACACGTGGCTTTCAAAAAAACGGACAACGACTTTCACTGCTTAAGTGACGACATTATGAACACTCATCGACGATAACTTGCGTGCGACACCACCCTGCCGTGCGTTGGGACATTGTCGGAAGCCACGGCGTTGCATGCAAACACTGCCCCCTCTCCGCCCGTAGATCTCCCGCAGTCTGGGAGGATATCGCTACAAGTTACGGCCAGTCCATGTGGATTACGTGGTCTTGCGGTGTCCGCAGGGGCAGGCCATTAGGTAATTGAAACATTGCCGCAACTCGCCACAGTAGCGGCGGCCGACAGTCTCACAGAGAGATCGGTACGTTTTGTCCGTGGCTGGAAAAGATTTTCACGTTAGCTAAAAACAGATGAAAAGAATGTGTGAAAAGCAAAAGAACGCATTACAACTTATAAGGTTAGTCTAAAATGAATCCTTAATTTTATGTGAATGATAGTGGTTGATACATTTTGTCTTTAAAATTCTCAGTGTTATTTTTAAATAGCATTCGCAACCATTAAACTAAAACACCGATTGGAAATCAGTAATACTACTGCAATTCAAAAACGATTCTAATGTATGTTAATATTATAATGTGATATAAAACAAAAAATGGTGTATTTCATTGATATCTAAGAAAAATTTTCTATTTAAGATTTAAACAAATAAAAATTGATTTGTAAGAATATTATTTTATTTGTATAAATGTTAGGTTGATTTCCACAATTCATATCTGACTATATCGCAGTGAATCTTCCTATATTACTCATTTAAAGAATTAAAATTCTGTTAACGGATCTTTTAGAACTATCCAAATAAATATGACCCGAAACGGATTATACGGCTGATAAGTAATGTTCATAAAACAAAGAAAATCAAATGTCAACTTCATTTAAGCAGTCATGAATTCATTCACAATTAAGACAGTTGGATTTGATTACAATCAAAATACGCAGAAGGTTTAAATTTACTGAAGCAAAGAATAGGAGCGCAAATCATCTCATAATAACGTGTGTCGGGTTACTCCTCAATCAAGAATATGAAGATGTATTACATCTTAGCAAGCAGTGTAGAAAGGTGTCTGGATTCTCACCAAGTTAAGAATAGGAAGACGCATTTGAGTTTCGTGAAGATAAGATTAGATCACTCGTTAAGAATCAAGGTTATTGTCCCTTGAACTTACATTGAAAACTTCAGTTTTTTCTTACAAAATTAAAGGCCTCATAATTTTCTAGCTTCAAAAGATACGCTCAAGCACTTAAAGCAAATATTAAATTTTAGGATTCGTCCGAACCAAGACTAATAGCCGAGTGCATCCTACATGTAATTATTTAGTCGATTTGCCTGTTTTTGGTGAGGATAAAGCATGCAACCTTGTGGCCTTTTGCACGATATCTTGGCGAACTCGTCTTCATTGAACAGTCCGTATAGGGGGAGGACATTAGAATCCAAGTTTTCCAAATAAAGCGAACATGCCGTTGTTTTTCTTTTAGCAAACGACCATAGTAGTTGCGGTGTTGAACTTTTGCAAAGCAGATTGGATTAGATTGCATAGAATATTACTCCCGAAATAAGCCTATGAAGCAGTGTATTATGTTTGTTAAACGCATGCATTCTTTTGGCTTTTGTCTGTTTTACGGGGTGAAAAACACGAAAACGATCTCCTCCCCTATGTTATTATGAGACTGCGAACTTGTCTTCATTTGAAAAATCCTTATAAAGGTTCTTCCGTCCCTTGAAATACAGAGAAAATCCATTTATAAAGCATCCCTTTTGTATAGTTGTGAGCACTGCACTCAGCGTTATACATGCATTGCGAATATATTTTTCTTTGCAGTTATTCTCAGACCGTCATATGGATGTCTCAAAACCCAACTTTCACAGAACTGCGGATTATTCGCAGTGTCTCTGTGCTTTCAGTAATTCAAATTCATTTTATTATTAGCCCGGGTGATACTTTTCCCAGGAATATATAAATAACGTGTACGACAATTTTTGTTAGGGCTAATTTATAACATATTTACTCTTAAATCACATAATCTTGATAAAAGGTTCATTTTGATAATATTTTATATAATACCGATATCTCATATTAATTACTTTCGCTGTAATCCCCAAAACAACATAACATCGATAATATTTTAAAACGCAAGTAGACCTTGACATGACATTTGATTATGTTAAATACAAATATTGAGACCACAGAACATTCACTAGAAATTATCACTGAAATATAAATCTCACAAGGTTCTTAAGGAAATAACACGAATAGTAGTGTAAGCTAAGGCAGCGCCCATGCCGAAATAGTTTTATATGGTTATATTTTCATAATTTCCACGGTAAATTTCGAAACATAAGTATATTTTTATATTTGTCTATAAAACATGGATGCATTCATAATATCTTCTATTTTAATATACATTCCTCTCCTAGTTAATTAAAGACTTAACTGAATTCCTAAAAGGTAGTATTTTCTTCGTAACCTAATGTTATTTAATAAATAAAAGTGAACAGATTCTATGGGAAAGTATGCTAAGAAGGAAATACATCTACAGTAGGCGATATTTAAGTTTTTTTTAAGTATTTAAGTTGAGATTTTTTCTATAGTAGTCTATAAAACATGGATACATTCATAATATGTTCTATTTCAACACACATTTCTCTCCTAGTTAATTAAAGGCTTAATTGAATTCCTGAAAGTTAATATTTTCTTCCTAACTATGTATGTGATTTCTGTATTTCATGGCAGTTAGATTATTTCAACAAATTAGCATTGCATGAAACGGAACATATGATGAAAAACATGTAAAGAATGTTTCTCTTCGCTTGTTTTCAGTGTTCAGTACTAGGGAGTCTGTTCTGTAGGGGAAAAAATGGAAATAAATGAATGATACACCACCCATTTCGCGCCCCATTAAAATAGCCTGTAAACAAAAGTGTGCCGAACACAACAGGGAACCTTATATTCATGCATCTGCAGTCAGCACGAGGTCCCTATCGTAGGGAGCTACCACCGAGTTTTCGCGTAACACTGTACTGTCATTTTGATAAAGAATTAAAGTGACAGCGTGGTGTGAGCCAGCTTTAGAAAGGTTGGAACGATACGGCATACAAAAGGCATTTTATGCATGGACTCGTTTTCGCATTGCTATATTTGTAAGGATCGGTGGGTTTCATTTCGGTGTGAAATAGTCAAATCTTGTATGCCGCCGTTTATAGTACATAGGTTAATCATTACTACATTCGTATGTTTTTCTAATGTGCGAAGAAAATACATAGTAAATGTTATAGTTCATCGTATTCTTATTCTTTATATTTTAGTTTGTGCGTACGTGTGTGTGTGAAATAGTTTTCCAGAACAATTCTTCGATGAAAAACTACAGGAATTCTCTTTTTATCTCGCTGTTTCCTAAAAGTACTAACTGGAGAGATTCTTGAACATCTTTCGTAGGTCTACCGCAACCACCTTCATTGCATTATCTCTCCCTCTGTAAATTCTTTGAGAAACATATAACCCTAGCTTAAATGGTTGATCGTTGAGCTTTTCAATTGTCCTCTAACGACAGAGAAATGAGGCAGGAGATTTGTATTATTGCTTCCCTGTTGTGAGGGGGCTTAAGGCGGATTATCTGGGGGTGGTCGTCATGAGGCACGGGAGGGAGATGGCGTATATAACATAACAAACCAACATTACAAATGCTTCTTAAAGAAGAACAAAGATACACGTTTTAAATGCTGACTATGTCATCGTCAATCTCACAATTGCTTTACAATCACGTTATTTTGTCTATGCCTAAACATTGGAAACCAATTTCAACCACTACAAGCATGATGTATTATATTATATCATATCATACCTTCGGAAAGATCCTTATCCTTATAAGGACTGGCTTAAAGGGGCAAAGCAAGAATGCTTTTCATCTTCCCCGTTATCTGTAGAGGAAGTGTAGGGATAAGGTGTTATTGAGCTATTAAAGCTCTGATCATGGCAGGAGGGTAACAGCAATAGCCGAGCCTCAGTTAGAACTTCATTGGCTACAGCATTGCCATCCATTACCCTCCAATGGTATTGGATTGAATGAATGAATCAATCACCGCATCTCACCTTTCCTTCGGAAAGATGTGACACACCAACAGTTATTTATAACAATCTTAATTAAACAAATAATAAGTGTATTATAGTTTAATGTGTATAACTTAAAAACTAAAGTAATTTAATAATTATTTTAAAATTGGAACCAAATATTTAAAAGTTTAGATTATTTTATATATCTATTATATAATTCTAATCGAAAAGACAACTGGATATAATAATTTTAAAATAGTACTGTGCGAGTCGCGAATTTTCAATTTTTTTTTTAATTTGGAATATATATATATCTATGAAAAACCAACCAAAAAAATGTTCACATGATTTAATTAATAATAATCTCACATTCACCTATCCCTTGGTGAGAATAGGAAACCTCCAAAAAATTAGTGATCTTTAGTCCATAATATTTCTTCCCCAAATGTCGGTGAATTCATCCCGATTCAGTCTATTCTGTAAAAACTAGTTTTATCTTAAATGTATCTTCTGGTATGTACCTTTTTAAATTGCTTCCTGTGGAAAAAAAAAATGTCGCGAATTTTCAATTTTTTTTTTAAATTTGGAATATATATATCTATGAAAAACCAACGTTATGTTCACATGATTTAATTAGTGATCTTTAGTCCATAATATTTCTTCCCCAAATGTCGGTGAATTCATCCCGATTCAGTCTATTCTGTAAAAACTAGTTTTATCTTAAATGTATCTTCTGGTACTCTTGTGGCAGATAATTATCCCTCTTCGCTGAACAGATGATAAATGATCCCACTTACAGTCGAAGCTTAAATCAATATGAAAATTAATTTTTCCGTCAATATTTATTTCTCTATACCCTTATTAACATTTCTTGCCATAGAAGTCTATACAAACTCGCAATCATTAACGGAGATAACCGAGAACGATGACAAATCCAGAAAGGAGAAGTGCTTTGTAGCTAGGTTTAACAGCTGTTGCATGTATATCTTTGACAAAGATCAATCTCCTAATTAAAACAACATTAGATTACGGGAAATTATAGATTGTTATTAAATTTCGGACTCGCCTTTTTAAATTGCTTCCTGTGGGGAAAAAAAAATGTAAACGGAAGGATCTAAAATAACATTCATATTTTTCATATATTTATTTAAATAATTGGTGTTTTATGGTTTGCATGTGTTTTAAATGTGAAATGCCACCCAAAATGCATTTTGTACATGTATTTTTTAATTAAATTTATTGAATTTAATTGTTTATAGGAAATAAGTTGAAATAAACCTTATAATTTTCTGTAACGTGAACGTAATTTATTGATAAATTGTATAGACATTTATTGAAAAAGTATTTTTTAGAATTGGTATTTGTGTTTAATTGTAGTAATGTATGTTACAGAGACATCCAAACTCTTAATATTATGTAATTTATAATGACAATTTAGAAATGCATAATGTTAATTACAAAAAAAATTAAATTCTGAGAAAATGCTGGTCATCATCAGAGATATGTAGACAAACAGGAGACAGTCTTTTATTTATTTTTTCTATTGATTTTCTTGCCTGAAAATGGATAGCATTTATAAGTGTTTTTAAGTTTAAGTTTAATAAGTGTTTCTCAAAAGTTTGGCAAGCGATTTGTGTAGGAATTGCTGTGTACCATCGAAAAGAAGCTGCGAAACAAAAGTAATCGTCAAAATTCTATTCTAATTTTAAGATAATTCTAGTATTTTTATCACCAACTATGAAAATTGTCATCTAATTTTATAACATAATAACCAATACAAGGATTTTCATTCATGCGCTTATTATTTACGTTTTTATTAACAATTCTCAGATGTCAAAAGAAACTTTGATTGAGAAACACTCATACTTTGCATTATTTTTGTGCTCTTGGGATAAAAGGATATTCATAATATTTATTATCACGAATATTCTTTAAAAAACTAAATGGCGTTAGAAAATTCACAGTGATTAAATCTATTGGTATAACTAATACTGAAAAGTTTTCACGAAAAGAGATTTAACATATTGATGTCATCTTTTTATTTCATTTACACCGTAAGTTACCTTTATTAACCTAATAAAATAATTCCTTATAAGGTTGTAATTACGCTTACCTCAATGTTAATGGGTTGTTTACAATAGCTACCCCTCTTATTAATTACTACAACCTTAAAAATAATTTTTTCAAGGCTAATGAAATTGAATATTCAACTTACAACGTTTGGTGTACTTCTTTTGTATTTTATTTAACATCAACTAAAAAAGGTGTGTTTATAAAAATTATAATTTTTTTAATAAATGTAAGAAAAACTTAAAAAAATAAAAAATTATAAAATATATTATATTTTTCATGTTATGTATAATAAATAGGAAAAATAAATGATAAGTATGACGCTTTAAAAGATAAATGACAGAATGCTTAAAATATACATAACGGTGGATATGAGTAATCATAGACCATGTAAAAATAATGATCTTCTGAACACATAAACAAGACCTATTTTCGCATTACAACCGAACGCATTTATGTCAACTAGACTAAATGTAAAAGTTCACTTTGGGTTAAATTAATGAATGCGTTTATTCTGCATGGTAAAGCACTGTGAACTTTCTAACATAGGTTGAATGCAAATCATTTAAAAAAAAGTTATGAAACGATGAAGACAGCAATGAACCTGATACCCATTTCTCCCTTTTGCAGGCCACGGCGGGGTCAACCAGCTGGGCGGGGTGTTTGTCAACGGCAGGCCCCTCCCCGATGTTGTGCGGCAGCGGATTGTTGAACTGGCTCATCAGGGCGTGCGACCATGTGACATCAGCAGACAGCTGCGGGTCTCTCATGGCTGTGTCTCGAAGATACTTGGAAGGTAAGCGTCTCTCCTCCTTGTCACAAACTGTCTGTAATCCTCGCGTGACGGATGGGTGAGGGCGGGGGTTCGGGGTGAATAGTTTGGCAAAATTACTTTGGTCTAGATGGACAGGTGAATAAAGGGGTTTTCAGGGACTGAAATACCAGATGAATATCATTGGCTCGGTAAACACACGAGACACTTTATTTTTTTTTTCCCTTTTCACTCAAGGAATGTTTGAAATTATTTGTTAATTTAAAATCAATTAGCATTCAGAAGGTACAAGAAAAGAGCACCGACAGCATACGTCTAGACTAATTTTAAAAAATGATTGAAGAGAATTCGTCATGAGATGAATATTTAGGTACGCTAAATGGAGGTTTTTAACCCTTTTTAATTTACCGACTTACGCATAAACCATTAGTCTTGGGCTTCTGATTTGTTTCTTAGATGTAAGCGACCCCCCCCCCTTTTTTTTTTTTTTTCGGAGATGAAGTGATGTCTGAATAGAATCGCTGTTTGAAGGAAAACAGAGTATGCGTCCCTAACCTAAAGAGCTGTTTCAGGATTATTACGGTTCATCAAGAAGGGAAACGCTACTCAAATGCAAGCTGGCAAAGAGATGTATTTATAGGAATTGCGAACGAACCATAAAACACAAAGACAGAAATTCTCTTTCTGTATATATTTCTTTGACACATGTCTTCGTTCTATTTCATTCCAACCAAATAGAAGCTAAAAGTTTCAACAAAAATGACCAGTGCTGTATTCTTTGAAGTTAAAACTTAGTTATTGCTTAAATCAAAGAGAGAGAGAGAGAGAGAGAGAGAGAGAGCGCACAGTAATTCTGATTATTAGGTATTCCACAAGAGTTAAAGTATTTTTTGAATAAAATGTACCTGATATGCAGTAATACTTTCTGCATACCCGACTCAGACCTTATTAACTTATATGAGTTATTATTGGTCGTTTTTCTTTATTTTTTTTTTTCTCTGATCTAAAGGCTCATCTTATTGTGGACCTCTGTCTGTCTCTCTCTCATTTGGTTCAGTTCTCTCTGGCAGGAGCGCCAAAGGCCAACTAAAGACATAAGTTGGTCAGGCACTGCTTTATTTTGAATTGTTTTCTTGGTTAAAATAGAAAATTCTGAAAAATTAGTGAACACACACACACACACACACACACACACACACACACACACACACACACACACACACACACACACACACACACACACACACACACACACACACACACACACACACACACACATTAAAATTTAAACGCAATATTTTAAATCATTCATAATAATCGACGGTACTTACAGGCCCTGAAATGTCCACTACTTCCCAGTTTGACTTTCGTAACCCTAATTATAGAATAAGGTAGTTAATCTCATGCTTAAATATATAATTTTGTGTGTAAATTAAGCGTGTTCTCCTAGCCAGTTTGCGGATGAAAAACCCTCCACCTCCGTATGAGACCGGCTAACTCACCTTCCACTGGAAAACTCTGATAAGGGTTCTTTGTTTCCTACACGGAACCAAGTCTTTACAATCAAACCGATTAGTTCAAACCGATTAAGGAGGTACTAGAAAACGAATCCAACTATTAATTTCTCCAATAATAATAATATTTTAAAACGCATAATCAAACAAATCCAAATTAAGCAATTAAATTACAGGTGAGTGGTTTCTGGTAGTTATTATCACATCACATGGAAGCAATCGAGGAATATGTCCTGTCAGTTAACTGCCATTCGCTCATCATCATCATCATCATCACATATACGTTGAGCTTGTATTCAATTTTGTAATCCTCGCATCTTTTGTTATTTGCTCTATTTCGGAGCTTTAACGGATGATTTTGCTAATAATATTAATTTGCAAACAACACTATATGTAATTATGGCATCGTATATTCACAATAGTCCTTTATGTACGATAATATGAACATTTATTATATCAATGATCTCATCTTACTTGAAATGAAATACCTCGATTCACTGCTAGGATATCTGGCTCCATAAGATGAGTTGAACAGATAATCTAATACATTTTAATCACATACACACATTTATTTTATTTTAATTTTTAAAAAATTAAAAAAAAGTAAATTTTTTGATAATAATAATATTTAATAATACACAAATGGTATTATTAAATATAGAATAATTGGAAATTATTTAAATTTTAAGATTTTATAAAATATTTAAATTTTTTTCTAAAATTTTTCTTTATAAATTTTTTTATAAGTACACCTTTTTTTTGAAAGAATAATCTTTGTATTAGATAAAAGTGTTCATTAAACTTTCCCTTGGAGGGTAATGGATGGCAATGCTTGTAGCCAATGAAGTTCTAACTGAGGCTCGGCTATTGCTGTTTCCCTCCTGCCACGATCAGAGCTTTAATATCTCAATAACACCTTAATCCCTACACTGTCCTCTACAGATAACGGGTAAGATGAAAAGCATTCTTGCTTCGCCCCTTTAAGCCAGTCCTTATATAAGGATAAGGACATTCGGATGCATGAATCGATCAAGTTTTTATTCTTTCTGTCTTAATAATAAAGATTTTAATTTTAATGAAGATTTATTTTATGAATTACGAGGTAGAACAGGTTAAATTTTATTGTAATCACAGATAAGGAATACACATTGACGTGATAATTGAAAGAAAGAGCGATTTTGTTAAATCAAATCCTCTCTAAGTGATAAAAATATTGTACAGTATTATTTTTCAAGGAAAGATAATATCTAAAACGTTTGAAGCCTGCTTAATCATAAAATTGTAAATCACTAAATATAATTATTATTATATATTTGGCTTTGGAGTGCAGAATAAGATTTCATTCTTGCTAATACAAACGTTAAGTTCATCAAAATATTCAAGTAATTGTTTAGACCAGTCCGATCAATAACTAGTAGATTATACTTTTACATTCTCAATATAAAATCATGAAAAGGTTTATTTTAAGTGAAAAAAATTGAATTAATTTTACGTTGAAGAAATGCAAAAATATTTATGCTTATTCTCATAACTAAATATCTGAAGTAAATATTTGCAGTATCCAACGGTATACGTATTAATATATAAGTCATGCAGATAAGAAGCCAAAAAGTTTGAAGTAACTATTCTAATACCTTCACAGAAAAGTAACCCGCTCTCTTGGGATCCTTTAAACTCTAAAAAAGGCAGAAAACTTAACGAAGTCATTAGTTAATGGGTTTACAAGAGATCAACGTGTAGTACAGAAGGATAGTAATCAATATGTTGGTCACAGCATAATTCCAACTTTATATTTTGTGTATTTAAAATGAACTGTGAAGTTTAAAAGTTGGGGGAGGGGTAATAAGGGTTTGGTGACATATATTGAAAATAAGAAGACATTATCTTCCCTTGTGTCATCTTCATGTAAGAAGATAAGATCTGGAGAGTGCTAAAGGTCAGAAGGCAATGCAACGTAGGAATATATTGTTGTGGACTACATAGACGGATTATAATACTAGAATTATAAATACGATAATTGTATCTGTCATCATTATTAGAGTCATATACCCTTTCGTTCTTTCATTTTGTCTGACGGATAGACAAATGAGGAAATACAGAAAATTAGAATTTGTAAATATGATGCGACATAAATTGGAAGACACTTTAGAAATTATAATATAAAAAAATTACAATTAAAAAAAAAAAAAAAAAAAAAAAATATATATATATATATATATATATATATGAGGCAAACGTTTGCAATGCTGTAAATGAAATATCTTAATAGTTCTCTATACTTAGATATTGAATATTCTGAAATAAGAGAATAACTATTTATGAATATTACATAAAGGAAGATCACATTATTGTGTCTGTTTAAAATATTGACTAATCAACAAAGAACTATATTTGCGTCATTTATGTTATGAGAGAGAGAGAGAGATGCGCAAATAATACGTCTTATCTTTGTCAATCTGTAGAAGGAATATGGTGTCATTATCTAGACGAGTTCTGTAAGCACTAAGAAAATGTGAAAAAAACTAGCAGGCGTGTAATAAAGACAGTGCATGATCAAGAAAGATATCTCATGAGAATAGCATTGAAAAACACGGCGCTTATTTTATGGCAGATTCAGTGCTAACATTGTTAATGATTTGTCTGCACCTTTTTGCTTTAATAAAATGTTTAAAATTTACATTTTAAAAACATCGGAGCCTACCCCATAACTCAGTGGGCTTCGATAATGCCCTTTGGTTGAAAAGACATGGATTCGAATTTTGTCTGAGGCGCCAAGAAGCTTTAGAAGGGCTTTTTAGTTGCACGTGAATTTGTTGGTCTCGTGGAATTGGCAGAGTTCCCCCACCCTCTCGGAAAATTGTTTTTTTTAATTCCGCAAAAAAATAGGCAAAACACACGCAATATACACACATAGGAATCTACAAGAATAAGGATTAACCGCGCTATTTGGTCTGATATATATTTTTTAATTTCTAAAATAGTATTATTAAATATAGAATAATTGAAAATTATTTATATTTTAAGTTTTTGTAAATATTTAGCCTTTTTCTTTATAAATTTAATTTTATAAGTACACCTTTTTTTTCAAAGAATAAGTTTTTTATTAGAAAAAAATGTTCATTAAAAATTGGCTCCGAGAGCCTGGATGGTATTGTTTATGTATAAAAATCTAATTCAAAATAATTACATTTTTCACTTATTTCAAAAATTTTGGCTTGAATCAGTTTTATTTATATTTATATATTATATTGGTTTACTTAAATCTTTTTAATTGTAAGCATATAAATATAAATTAAAAAAAAATAGTCCGGAGTGGTGTGTTGGAATACTTACTATCTTAGCGTATGACGTTTACAAATCACGATCCCCCAAATCGACTCAAGTGTTACTGAAACTAGATGAAAACAACTTTGAATTATAAGCTTTTATATTTGCTGACACGTGTCATTAGTACGTTACTCAATGGTAGAAAGAATAAAGCCAGAAAAGGATTTAAAGAAGCTAATGCGGATACTGATCTTCTGAAATGGTATTGAAAATGAAAAATAAAGTCTAGTGATAGAAGACTTTGCAAAAGATGTGATGAAATAATATATATATATATATTATAATATATTTCATAAGGACGCATTCTCCCTGTAAAACAGACGAATAGGGAAATAGATGCATGGATACGTGTAAATAGGATTAGCTGCCATATCGTCACCAATAATTAGGTTTATAAAATACCAAGTTACTTAACCATAACCTGTCTAGACCTCTCTTTCTTAAAGAATATCTTAAGCCTGTATCTTAAAGAATATTTCCAACAGTTTCTTTGTAAACAGTGGTGTTAATCTGTGATAAGTGAATCATCGCTTGCCTTCATGAGTTTCTCAATTAAAAATAAAATTCGGTTCCTCTGGAGATTTCTTCGAAATAAAACATACACAAGTAAACACGGTGGCTGAAACTAAATCTCCATTTTCTTACCCCCCCCCCCTGCATCTCCCCACCTACACTTTTCTTACACTCCTCTCCTCCAAAGCTTTATGGCTCGCGTAGCATTTCAGACTTCTCAGAGGAATGCC